>NC_138349.1:2965000-3005000 GCF_046562875.1 Panthera onca
TTTTTGTGATAGGGCAAATCCAATTTGCTTCTTTAACTGTTGATTAAGGAATCCGTTCTACAAGGCTGTCCCCTGTAAGTATTTGCTGTTTATTTGTCTGTGGAGAGCCGCTAGAATCCCCTCCAACTGGGAACGCGGGTCAGGCATGGCTGTAATGAAGAGAGCCGCCTGGCAGCATGCAGACGCCTGGGCTGGCCTTGTTTGTGCGGAAGAAATAGTTGGCTTTCTGAGCAGCTAGGGGAGGGTCGCACAGTCACCTCCCGTCATGCAGGCAGCGCGGTTGAGAACGGGAGACAGGGTTTGTCTTACGTGCAGCCTTTCCTGTGGAACCTGGAGGAGAACGTCCATTAGAAAGCAGCAAATTAGTTAATGCCTTAAATCTGAAGGTATCTTACACCGAGGTCCACTGAATTAACGTCCAAGTGCGGTCTGGAACACCGAGGTAACTGGTTTCACGATGAACGCCTGTTACCTGAACATTCTGCGCGAAAAATAATCCTCCCCCCACCCACGGCCCCATTTACATTTATTTGTACAGGAGGAGTGTCTCTTTTGGTCTTTTAAAGTCCGTCGTAAATATTTAACACGGTGTTTCATCGACGTTATTTAAAACTAAGGTCTTCCCAAAGATGGGTTCCGGTGCAGTCGCGAGGCTTGCAGACAAGTGTTGCTGAGAAGGAATACCTGTTATTTTTACAGTCTTTAAAAAGCAGAGATACTGTCTCTGGACGAGGCCAGCCTCCCCCCACCCCAACCCCCACCCCGTGTCACTCCGTTTCCCCAGATGCCCCCAGGGCCTGAATTACCTGCTTCGCAGGTTGATTTTACCTATTGGTTCCGGAGCTCGTGGGCGCCCTGCTACTGTCCAGCAGTCTGCGAGGTGTCCTTGCAGGCATACAACAGCCCGGAGCTCTGGAAAGGGACACAGTAGCAACTTCGGTGTGCTTTGTTTTGTGTGGAATTTGCCTGAAGTGTTTCCCCACCAGCATCAGTGACAGACGCGTGTTCCGTTTTTGCGATTTTGGAGGGGTGATATTTGTCAGTGCATCTTGTAGGGCCATCTTGGGGCGGAGACCCAGAGGACCGAAGGAGAGTCCTGACCACCCGAGGTGGTGAGGTCCCCGGTGGGAGGGTTGGGGGTGGAGCGGGGGGGGGGGGGGCGGGGGCTGTCCTACAATCGTTCCACATCCACAAGGATGTATATCAGCCAAGAGACAACCGCTTTTTTTTTTCTTCCTAAAAGTTGTAAACGCAAAGCAACCAGGCTGTAAGGAGCTGTGGTTGGCAGTCAGAGGGGGGCAGGCCTGTCTGCCCCAAATGTGGGGCCAGGCTCCCCTGGTGATAAGAGACATTTCTCTCGTGGCTGGAGGGACTGGAATGCGAGAGCTGGGGCACGGCCTGTGCATTAGTGGCCTCCGTCTCTGTGCAGTGGCCAGGTCCCCTGCATCTGCCCCCGGACGCTTCTTCTGCCCGCCCCTTGTAACTCGATGGGGCCTTTCTGTGCGCCCGGCCACGGGATGATCCAGCCAGTGTCCCGCTCCCAGCCTGTGGGCAGGTCCCCTAATTGGTGCCTCCAGCCGGTCTCATCCTTGTCTCCTGACCCCAGGTCCCATTGCCCCGAGGACTGCTGTGTCCGCTGGGCCCCTCCCCCTGGCATGGCCCCTCCAGAGCGGAGTCCAGCTCATCCAGTGCTTGTGGCTCCCCTCCCCCCGTGCACGGTGACAGCCACTGGAATCGCATGCCTCTTTGGGCGTGGAGGTCCCTCCCCACGTCTTCTTTCTGAAACCCTGGTGTCCTTTAGGCCCGGTTCAGACTCTGTGTCCCCAGAGCCCCCTGGCTGTGGACCCAGGCCACCTCTCCCGCAGCTCTGTCGCCTCTGGCCTGCCGGCTGGTGCTGTTCCTGGGTGCTGACATTCTAGAAGCAGGGGTGCAGCCCGAGGCCCCCGCGGGCCTCAAGACAGGCGGCTGGGCTCCTCCTGTGGCGCTCAGCGGCGTGTGTGTGACGACTGAGGCAGAACAGAAGTGTGCGCTGTCCCTACCACATGTTGCGAGGCTCCCCTGCCTCTGGGTTCTGAGCTGAGGGCCAGAGCCCCAGCCTGGCTTGTCCTGATGTCCTCTGCTGCCCTGTAAGCTGAGACTCTTGCTAAGTCTCCCTAAGCCGCCACAAGGTCCTTTCATCCCTCCAACTTCACGCCTGCCAGCAGCCCGAGCTGCTGCGTGGTTCCTGATATCCTCTCGACCTACCTATCGAGGTAGGATGTTTTACTTTCCTGATTTAAAACACGCACATGCTTTCCTGCTCTGTTACCCAGTTTCCAAGAGATTCCGGGAAGCAGCCAGGGTCTGTGCCTGCTGTGTGGATGGGGTCTGTTCCTCCCTGGGCGGCCCTACACCAGGGCCCCAGCCTGCTGCTCCCGGAGGCCTGTCTCGGGTGCGCCGGCCCAGAGGAACGAGGGATGGGTGTCAGAGAGAGGCCTGGTGAGAGGTCTCCGGGGAGGAGGCCCCGAGACCCTCCTGGGTGCTGCCTGTCCCGCTCCCTTGCCCGTCCCGCCCCTTAGCGAGTGAGAGGAGGCAGCAGTCCCACCGTGACGGTTCTGACACCACCACTAAATAAGCAACAGCAGCTCCCGTTTTCTATGTGCCACTAAGTGATGTGCCTCCAGCAGCCCAGGTCCGGTTATAAGACGGCAGGTCCTCAGGTTTGGGGACATGAAGAAGCTTATCTGAGGTCACTCAGCTGGGAAGTGACACAGCAGGGATTTGAACCCAGGCCGTTGGGGCTTCACTCCTTGACCCTTCCATGCTGGGCACGTGGGACCCTGCCCTTCACGGCCCCCGGGGGCCTGTGGTGCTCACGTGCCAGCGGCCTGGGGGAACTCTGCATTTGAACTTCTGGTATGATCCGGGTGAGTCTCCCTCTGTCCCCTTGAAAGTTGAGGGGTTTTGTGCTGACCTCTCGCAGGGCGGGGTCTGAGAAAGACGAACAGGGGGTGAGGGCTGCGCGTGGTGTGCAGGTGTGCTCATGTGTGCACAGAACGGCCCGTGTCTGTGTTGGGGGAGCATGCTGTGATAAGTAGTGTGGACGAAGTCGTGTGTGCACACGTGTGCTGATTTGGGTCTGGTGAATACAGCCGAGCACGGGTGCTGCTGTTACATGTGGAGGCAGTGGGTGTTCTGGGCTCCGTACTCGTCCCTGGGACTCGGAGCATCCCTGTCAGAGGGAGGGGCGTGGCAGTCATCTCCCCAGAAGGAGATGCAGGCTGGAGGGACACGGGGGACCCTCCCCATCCAGGACCACAGGCACCCACGGGCCTGGCGTGATTGCTCATAGTTGTCTG
This sequence comes from Panthera onca, assembly GCF_046562875.1. NCBI lineage: Eukaryota > Metazoa > Chordata > Mammalia > Carnivora > Felidae > Panthera > Panthera onca. Next base: position 2,968,339 of record NC_138349.1, read on the forward strand.
AATGCCGTATTTAGAAGGCTCGCTCATAAGTGCAGTTACAAAGTGGGTACCGTTTCCTCGGCGTATAAAGAGTTCAGACGTAGTCTAGCGTCAGCCTGTGCGCGGCACGAGTTTGCCATTGACACACTAGGATTTCTAGTTCCGTGTGGAATTCTAATTCCATTTATCAATCAGAAGTGCGAAAGGGATTCAATCTGATTAAGCTCTATGACTGGAGAAATCCAGAGGTGCAAAATTATGATACCACGGATGTCTTTAGTAGAAAATGCAAATGCTGCCTGAGAGTTGGCCGGCTCTGACCTGGATGCCCCTTGAAGCATCTCCTCACTGAGTTTGGTAAAACGAACAAGGACAAGACAGTGCAACTACAAAAAGCACGTCTGTGAATGAAACCTGCACAGTCATAACCCTAACGCACAGGGAGGTTCACGCACGTCGCCGGTGGCCGCGGTGGAGACCGTGAACGTCATCACTGGTTATTTTTACTTGTGATGAAGACTTGTTTATGTAGATTTAAATCATCGTACCGTTTTCAGGTTTTAACCGGTTCTCAGCCCCTTGTGAAGTGACAGGAAGGCCACGGAACTGGGGGAGGGGTGAGTGGCCGGCCGGGACGGTGGCGGGAGACAATGAGGCTGCCAATCAGATACTTCCTTATCCAAGAAGCCAGCTTTAACTTCGCTTTGTCTCTTCTCCTCTGCTTGCAGAGAGCGGCAAGTCTTAGAAAACTCTCTGCACCGTTACCCTCCACGAGTCCTGCCTTCTGGTTGGGTGGGATGATCTGTTTCAGAGATGTAGTGACCTTGAGTGTCCAAAGTTATTTTGTGCAGGGGAGTGGCTGTGGTATTCCGCACGAAGAAGAGAGACACAAAAGAAGCCTTGTTTGTTTGGGACAGGTCAGGGGTTCAAGGAGGCTTTGAAAGGCTCAAGTTGGGATAATTGAGTTATCAGATGTCAACTGTCCGCTTCCGTGAGCCCACGTCTTTATCCTCTGTCAGTCTGATGGGATCCAGAAGGCTGGCCAGTGGGTGCGCCCTGGTTCCACCCCCAAAGCCCTGCTGCTGCCCCAGGTTGGTTTTAGGAGCCACGAAGGCACTGGATAGCATCTCGCCTTCTCCCTGACTCAGTGGTCTTGAAGTGCTCCATGAGGGGAGCACTCAGGTCCTCAGGTGACACCTGCTGAAGACGGCCCCTTGCCTGCCGCCAGGTGGCCTCACTCATACCTGTGCATGCTGGCGTCCCAAAAGTCTGCTCATTTCCATCTCCCCGCCCCCGGCTTAAAATAAAATAAAATTAAAATAAGATAAAATAAAATAAAATAAAATAAAAACACTGGTTTTCATTCTAGAGCTGAATGCATGGTGTTTGCTGGAGGGCTTCACTGGGAAAGCTGCGTGTGGGACCCCAGAGCGCCCTCTCGGAGTGGCCTTGGACAGAAAACGTGCCCAAGTGGAAGAAAGGTTCTTGCTGGTTTTCCTGAAGGATGTTTGGGTTTGGGCCTCTTTACAGTGTCTGTGATTTGGGGGCACTGCTGTGTATGTGACGCGAAGGAAAACGAGCTTGTGCTACTTTTAAGTAGTTTGACTCCTATGTTTTGTAAAAACCGGTCCCTGTGCCTGCTTTAGAGAAAATAACAGTATTTAGGGAAAGGGCGGTTTTATTATCATGCTTTTCACCTTTCAGAGAGGTGAAATGGTAAAATGTGCTGGAATGAAGTGTTTCCCCTGGAAATCCCTCAGGAATTGTCACGTGTGGTGGACTGGTGAGCCTGGCCTTGGGGAGGACTCCGGGCTTCCTCGGAGTGGCTCCTGGTGGCTGGCCTGGAGGCGGGTAGTGGTGGGACGGGGGAGGGTGTCTGCTAGACCCCAGCTGTGTGACCCAGACCCTGTGCAGGGACAGACCGGGCCCAGGGCCGCCCAGGAGGCGACGGATGGCTGGTCTTTCTCTTCCCCAGAATCCCAGTTGTGCTCTCGCAGGCGCGTGGGGAGCCCCTCAGTGCACCTGTGCCTGTGGGAGTAAGTGCATGTGGACCGACGGGAGGACCCTCCCCGCCTCCAGCAGGTGGCAGGAACCCCGGTTTGCAACAGGGCTGTTGTGTCCAAAAGCTGGGAAGTGGGGCATGAGTCCTGCTCATTTTTCTTATCGTCCATTAGCCTTTTCTGCTTAGGGTCTACTGGGGCCCCGTCCTGTCCCGGGCACCAGCTCCCTGCTGCTTGGGGGCCTCTCTCTAGTCGTGGGGTCTCAAGTGCAGGCTCGGGCTCTCATGGGCTCTGAGGCAGGGGTGTGTTTGAGCGCTCGCGTGTACTGCCGTCTCCAGGTTCGAGGGACTCCATCTGCTCCCTGGCGCAGTTTGCCGACCCTCGGTCTCCTGTCCCCAGCCCACGGCGTGGATCCACTTCTCGTGTGCTCTGCGCGGAACGCCTGTGCCTTAGAGCTGCTCCTAAATGTAGCCGCCTGGAGCCCAGCACTGGAAGGTCCAAGGGCGCAACTTTGTGTAAACTTAGGCTTTCTCTTGGCGAAGCTGGCGCCCTGTGGTCTTGTCTGTTCCTGTGGGGCATCCACTCCCACCCCGACCTCCTTGCAAGCCAGCCTCCCTGCCCACCGCGCCCTCCGCCTCCTGGCCTGGCCCCCGGCTGCCCCTTCTCCTCCTGCTCGGCACTGTGAGCTGTGGACGTTGTCACCAGAGAGAGGCCACCTCCAGGCCCTCCTCCCTGCCCCTTGGGACAGATGTGAGGTGTGCGTGGCGGGAGGGGTGGGTGGGCAGAGCCCACGTGGCAGGAGCTGGTGGCCTAGGATGAGCCTGGGCCTGCTCCCCTCTAGGGACCTTCCTGGGCTGCTGTGTGGCTTCAGTGAAGAGAAAGGACTTGATAAACAGTCAGGGGGTGCGATAGTCTGCGATGTGTTTTTCATCCCATAATGGAGTTCTGTAATTTTATGACCCTAGTAATTGCCACTGGAGACGGTGCTGCTCGGTCCCTGTGACTCCGCCGGCCACATGGGGGGTGGGACTCCCAGAAGCCCCGCCTCCTGAGGCTGAGTGTCAGGGACGGGCCCCTGGCGCACCTGGGCTTCTGTGGGGGCCCCGTCTGCCTGGGCCTGGTCTTGGCCTCCTTTGGCATGTGGCCTCTCCCATCATCCGCCCGTGTTACGAGCTTCCAAGCTACCCCAGGCCTCTCGCTGCGGCTCGCATGGTCAGCAGGGGCTGGGCCGTGGGCTGGACGCACCTTTGTCTCAGTGCCCTGAGGCAGTCACCTCCGTGCGTGGACTGGGGCTCTGGACTTGTCTGCACCACAGCTGGGCCGGTGTTAGGGACGGTGGCCGCGAACTGTCAGGCGCCAGGGGCCTGGTTAGGAGGTATTGCCAGCCTGCTGCAGGTCTGTCTTGTGGGCGGGTGGGGGGTGGGGGCACGTGTCTAATGCTTCCCCTTGAGCTCCTGGCCTCGTGCTTAGTTGTGAGGCCCGTTCTTGGGTCCAGAGCGCCATGGGCATGGGCACCTCTGGTGCCACCAAGGAGATCCATGTCGGCTGGAGTTCACAGGAGAGGCAGAGTACTCACCTGTGTCTGAGCTGATGGCGCTGCGTCCCCCCTCCCACCCCATTCCAGGCAGAGAGGGACCTGCCATCCCCACCTGACAGCTGAGAACATCTCAGGTGGCCCATCGCAGGGGCGGACTCGGGAACCTTGCTGCACTTGGGTGCTGGCCGTCAGTGCACGAAACCCTCCAGAATCACCCCTGTGAGAAGGCAGCCCAGGGTGCTGCTTCCCTGTTCCTGCTCCCCAGCTCGGGTTCTCCAAAGGAGACGGTACAGATTCCCGTGGCTCCCATGTACCGGTGAGATCACCACCAGACAGTTGCTGAAGGCAGCAGGCAGTTGCTGAAGGCAAGAGTGTCATTCCTCCTGATCCAGACCTAAGGTGCCAAGTTCCAGAGGGCTCCGGAAGGTTCTAGAAGGTTCCAGAGGCCCAGCTTTGTGTGGGGAATGAACTTGGGCCTCTGTGAGGGCTGCCTTGGGCTCCACAGCGGCCAGACGTGTGTCCCACGGACTCAGGTCTGGCCCCTGGAGGGACAGCTAAGGGCTGAGTGTGAAACCAGTGGTGCAGCCACGTGCCAGCTTGCATGGCGCCTGTGAGATTGCTCACCTTGCTCACAGCCTCCAGGCTTCTCTTCCCAGCAAGAGCAGAAGGAGCCCGAGAGGGAACAGGCAGAAATTGGAGGGAAATGAGGGGGAGTGAACTTAGAAACTCCCAGCCCAGCACTAAGCTGCCACTTAATAGTATGCAAATGAGCCAGTCGTCAAACAGCTACCCGGAGAGAAGTGCGGGGAGCTCACAGGAGGGCCTCATGGCGGAGAAGCGCCCACGAGAGCCCAGTACACTGCCAGGGGCCTCAGCTAGAGTTGTTGGTTATTTACTGAGCACCTACTATGTATGAGGGGCAGCCACCCCCAGGAGACCACGGCCTCTTCAGTTCTGCCTGGACCTGTGCCAGGCACCTTGCAGCGTTTGCTCTGAGCCCCTTGGTGAGCCCGGGAGGGAGCATCATTGCTGCTTGGAAGGCGGGAAGGCTTCTTGAGTGACAGGAGACTTTGCAAGGTGGACAGAGATGCTCCTTTAAGCGTGTGGTCGGAGTGTAGGTGGTGAGGAGGCCTGTGGGAGACCACAGTTGGTCACAGGTGAACTTGTCCCCCCCCAGAACACAGGTCACCCAGTGAAATCTGCACGTCAGACCAGCAAGGACTGAGGCTTTAGGGTAAGTATAGCCCATGCAATGTCTGGGACATACTTACCCTAAAGCCTCAGTCCTTGCTGGTCTGACGTGTAGATTTCACTGGGTGTGGTGTGGTTTCCCTTGCAAATCTGGAAACCCTAGTCTGGGCAGGGCACAGGGGCAGAGGGCTGTGTCTGCATCCATGCATCCGTGCTTCTCTGGAAGCACGAGACTGTGCAGGAGAGGCGGGGTGGAAGGGTTAGGGGTAGGCCCAGGGAGGCTGGTGCTAGTCCCCTGCTGAGGCCCTGTGGTTGACACTTGGCCTTGGACACCCCCTCACCCCCTTTCCAGGAGGACTCCGACTCCGCTGGAGGGGTCGAAAGGGGCCCCGCTGGAGTCTGGGTGGTGAAGTGAACAGAGGCGATATGCTGAGGTGTCAGGGTCTTTAAAAAATACTCCCCATGCACCCCCAGTGAGGCCTGCAGGATTTCATCGCAGTTGGGAACGGGATCCCCACTTGCCCACTCACGGGTCCGCTTGACCCTCTCTGGCTTCTGGAGGGTCCGAGATCCCTTTTCCTTTTTTCGTGTGTAAAAGCATCACTTTGATTCTGTAGCCAAATGCCATCTACCGTGATGCTGGGCTGCTTTTCAGTCACTGAAATGTTTCTAAACACGGGCAGTCCGAACAGCACCCCCCCCCCCCCACCGCTGCCCAGACCCCTCACAGCTCCCTGAACCCCTCTTCCCGGGGCCCCCCGTGGCTCCTTGTTTGTGGCTCCTTGTTTGTGGCTCCTTGTTTGTGGCTCCTTGTTTGTGGCTCCTCTTGGGCCCTGCGTGCCTGCGCTCAGAAGTGGCTCGCAGAGAGGCAGATAACGATCGCTTCGGCAGAATCGGGACCGACCCGCCTCTGCCTCCATGAATCAGACTGATTTCGAGCGAATGAGATTTTAATCACCTGTCACTGCCGCCCGCACTTTCTCTATATTTATGATAATTTTTTTTGGTCTTTTTATTGAAATCAGTGTTGACTGAATCAAGTAATCCTGATTAGCAATCTTACTGTACCCAGTCAAGAGTGAAATGCATCCCAGGCCTGTTGGTACACTGAGCATTCTGAAATTGAAAAAAAAAGAAAAAGAAAAAAAAGGTGAAGTTTGTTTATCTTGGTAATAGGTGCGGGCGGGGGCCTTTGAGGACGGCGGCCGTTTTTAATTGTTCTCGACAACCCCAGCCGTGGCGGGGCCTCCTGACTGCAGTCCTGGCTTCCCAGCTGGATGATCTAGTTATCCGGTTTCTTTAACTTCATGGCGTCGGACAAATGATGGCTGACCTGATTTTAGTTAGTTTCTGTGGTTTGAGACGAGAGATTTGCAAGCACAGGGATGGTCCAGCGGGAGACGGTTCCTTCCCGGGGAGGCTGTGCGGCGTGCGCCCCCCGAGCCCCCTCACCGTATCACCCCTGGAAATGCTGACGTATTGATCTCTTAGGCAGTGGGATAAACTGTGACGGTGACAAGTAAATAGAAGCTTCGAACGTGCTCCTTCTGTCTTTCCAAGAGGGAGCAATCGATCACGAGTGGCATTATCAGAACTGCCGCGGCCCCGAGATGTAAGGGTGCGTCCTTCCCGACACCAGCGAGTGGCCCTCCTCGGGCCTGAGACGGGATGAGGACCAGCTTGTGCAGGGATTGTTCCCAAACTACCAGGCTTTTCTCCTCGCGGGTCTTTATTCCGTCTGCTTGCGGCGAGGGCCCAAAGTGAGAAGGGGGTTATGCACTAAGGCCTCTGTCTTAGTGTCCTATCCGTGGTAGTTATAAAAGCGACAGTAATGCCTTCTGCTTCTGAGAGATTGCTTTCAAAGTCAAATGACTTCCAGGTACCCACAGAGCTGCTGCCTGGCCGCGGGTCCGTGCCTGTGGGGTGGCGGCTTCCTTCCACGCTGCCCTCACCTCCGTCCCGCCCAGGCCAGGTGAAGGCCAGCCCCCCATCCTTCTGGCACCAGGAGAGGGGATACTGTGCCTTCTTCCCCTGGCAGTTCAGCTGCCCCTGGGCACCGGACGCAGGTCCGTCCTCTGCAGAGGACCACTGGGTCTTGGGGTGGTCACCTCTGAAGGCGGCTGTGCCTCCTGGGACGGGGCTGTGGAGAGGAGCAGCCTGGCCCCAGAGCCCTGGGGGCCCCAGAGGCCAGCGGAGCCCTGCTAGGGAGCTTGCACAGCTCAGGAGAGCAGGATCCCCTCCTGCCTTGTGTGGTGGGTCGGAGAGAGCCAGGCACAGAGTGATTCTGGTGACTTGTGGTCAGCGGGTCTTGCTTTGTGAGAGGAACAGAATGTATCCAGTGGCTGAAGTAGTCAGTGGGCCCGAATCGGTTCTGGTACTGAGGCTGGCGGAGCAAGAATGGGAAAGTGAGTCATGAAAGTCGCCCGTTTTAAACCGTTCAGACTGCGGTGCTGATGGTCTTGTCAGGCATCAGAGTAGGCGTCGGGAGTGGGGTAGGCTCAGACCTGCCCTCAGGCAACTCGTAGCCCAGCACAGGCACACCAACACTTGGGGCTACTTGGTAGATGCCATTTGGGGGTTCACTTCTCAAACAGGTGACTGACAAAGTCACCACAGGCAGGGCACTTTGGCATGTAATGCTGGGGTCCACTATGGCCATCAGGATCTGTAGTGTGCATGGCACAATGCTCACACCCCCACCTGGCTTTCCAAGGATGGTCCCAAAGTGCACTTGGGTTCCAGGAGAACGTTTAGGGGCCCATAATGACCTTGCATCAAAAAAATATCCCGAAGACATTACCTTTTTAAACACCGTTCTGTCCAAGGCAAAGAAAACACAAACCCGTAGTTTTACGGGCTCTAGTGTTTATATCTTAGTAACACAACGAGTTGGGTAAACCCTCTTCTTGTGCCAAAAAGAAATTGCTCTGGTTTGTACATGTGTTTTAAGGAAGTCGCATCGAATCGTGTCCCTGTGCTTGGTGACCCTCCTCTGTGGGATAGAATGTGGTGCTCGGCATCTGGCTGGGCCACCTTGGAAGGGGTCTAGGGTCCACCCGCCCAGATACTTACTGATTTGAATGTCTCTGCCTCAGATTCAATTCCCATCTTATGTCTATTAACACCTCATCACCCAGTCTTCCCAATGCATTATTAAGAAGGCCGTTCTACGAATGTTTACATAGCACTGAATACATCTGTGTTGGCCCCAGCTCTCCACCGGCCGGGCTTGTGCTAAATAGAGTCCTTTCAAGGACTGAAACCTTCCTGTCTCTGCAGTGTCTGGGCACAGCCCGGGGGCCCTTGCTCAGGACATACTAGGGGCTGGGCCTGCAGGGCCCCCTCAGACTTCAGACCTCTCTGGTCCTTTGCATAGAATTAGCCTCCAACCTGACAAAATGCAACTGTTAATGAATTAAAAACTGAACGAGGCAGAGAACTCCCCAGAGGAGCCAGAATGGCCGCCGTCAGCTCGCGCTCACTCGGGGACGGTCACAGAGTCCATTAAAACAGCGAAGGCCTATGGATGAAGCACTTCACTGTGCCATGACCACCACGAAAAAGAGGGAGCCCCGAGCCCCACGGGAGTAGGGGAAGTCAGTCCCGGGAGCCCCGACTGTGGGATACTAGGCGGCCGTTTGGAAGGTAGATTGGTGTAGGGGGCGCCTGGGTGGCTCCGTCGGTGAAACGTCCGACTTCGGCTCAGGTCACGATCTCGCGGTCTGTGAGTTCGAGCCCCGCGTCGGGCTCTGTGCTGACGGCTCAGAGCCTGGAGCTGCTTCAGATTCTGTGTCTCCCTCTCTCTCTCTGCTCCTCCCCCCCTCACACTCTGTCTCTCTGTCTCAAAAATAAAGATTAAAAATTTTTTTTTCAGAAAGGTAGATTGGTGTGTAAATTGGAAACATTCTTACTACGTTCTTAAATGAAGTGAAAAGGATATAAAAATGTGTATACTATGTGATCCCAATTTTTTAAAAAATGTGGAAAAGGAACTGTGAGGAAATAGAGCAGTAATTGTGGTTAAGCTCAGGGTGGTGAGTTTATAGGTAATTTTTATGTTCTTTGTATACTTTTAGGTATTTTCAAAAAATTTTTACCATGTGCATTAATTATTTCTATGATCCTTTTACAGTGACTGAGACGCATTACACGTCAGGTTTCTGAGTCAGTGTCTAGCATCTGAAATTGTTCTTTCCGGGGTGGAATGTTTTGTGTTTCCAGGACCGGGGTGAGTGGCTCTGAATGGTGACGGCTCCTTCAGAGCTCACCTCCCCCGTTTCTCCCTGATTTCTGACCGTGGGAGCCGCGGGCACCCGTGGGAGCAGACACAGGCAGTGCAGGGCTGGGGGGGCTGAGTCCTCTAAAAATGGACACGTGACAGCATGGAAATGTGTAAAAAGCGGGCAGAAATACAGTTCACAGTAAGTTCCACTTACCCTGTTTCTGTGTCCTTCCTGAGTGTGGCCCACGGGGCCGGGAGGTGGCGTCGGGCGTAAAGTCAGTATGGGCCAGACAGCTTCTCGCCTGCAGACCCTCCTTCTCTAATGACGGCCTCCAGGGCCCCCGACCTGCCGGGCAGTGTCTCTTACTGTCCTCAGGGTCTGAGGTGATGTCTGAGGGCAGGACACGGAGGCAGAGTGAAGGCTGAAAGGTAGAAGGTAAAGATAGTGAAGTGCAAACCCCCCAGATCCCAGAGGCACTTGCTTACGGCTGGAGCCAGCAGTGTAGACAGCGTGATGCCCAGAGAGGTGGTGAGCTCCCCGTCACTGCCAGACTCCGCTTTTTGGTGCAGCAGGAGGGACCCATGTCTGCGACTTCAAGGCTTCTGGGTGCTTCTGCTCCCGTGCGGATCGGTTACGATTCGATCGATGGAAACTGCTGGAAGCATGTTCTGGATCTTGTTACTCTAGTCTCAGAGTGGGGGGAAGCCGAGAACTTTCGTGCATTCGATTGATTCAGAAAGACGTTTAGTCCCCTTGGTACTTGAATCTGTGAAGCCACGGTGTGCTCGTTGGGGGCAGGGGCATTTGCAGTCCTTGCTGCCAACTGTACAGCCTGTTTGGTTACCCCGGTCAGGCAGCCAGTACCTGCGGATTTACGGTTGTTGGCTGTTCACTTTCCAGGCCTCATTAAAAACCAAACAAGTCACAGCTTCCTCTTGTCTCTGACAAGCTCCAAAGTGCCCCGAGGAGTACTGGTCCCAGGGCTCCTCAGGGCTGAGGGTGCAGGATGTGGCTTCTCCGGGGAAACCGTCCTGACCTGCCTCTCGGGAGTGCTGGGAAGCCCTTCAACCGGCGGGCCTTTTCAGTTTGCACAGCGCCTCCCATGGAGTGGCTCCTGAGCCCCTTTCCAGGGGATGCTGGCCTCCACATGGCAGGTTTGGGCAGTGCAGGCCCTGCGCAACTGTCCTGGTCCCTCACTGTGACACTCAGGGCCTTGCCTGCCTCCGCCAATGAGGTGGCCTCACCATTTCCTTAAGCATTCCATTTCCAGTCGTCCCTCACCCTCCCTGGCCCCCAGGTGCACGCTTGATTTTGTCTGTTTATCGTGTGACTTTCTGGCTTTGCAATTGAGCCTGTCCTACCCGCCCTTGAAGGCCCAGCTCCTCCTCAGGCTGTCTTGTCCCTCGAGGTGAGCATTGGTATGATCCAGGCTGAGTATGTCTCGGGCCGGATTGTCTGATGTCTTTCAGCCCAGGCTTCAGCTTCTGCGTCCCAGGGAAGCAGCCTCCCACCTGTGGGCTCTGTGAACACTGGTGCCCATTTAGTGCCCCCACGTGGGCAGCTCCACGTGCCCCTCCGTGACCTCCCCTCTGCTGCTCACACCCCGGCCTCCAGGAGCCCTGCAGCCTTTCTGAGTGTGGTTACTGGGCTGCACCCCCACCCCCCACGAGATCACGTGCTCTTTGCGGGCCGACGGCCAGCACGTGCCCAGACTGTTCGTTTTGAATGAATGACTGCGACTCAGCATTTTGGGGAGCAGTGAGGTGCCTTCTAAGGAACTGAAATTCCTCCCGATTAAAACTAGCAACCTGGCCTCGGTTAAGTCGCCTGCCCACGATTCGTGCCCCCGTGTCCCAGGGCGACAGACTTTGCCCACGTGGAACGCTGTATTCACACCAGGGGTTTTAATGCAGCTTCAGATATTCATGGGTGTCTAATGCCAGAGAACCAGAGGCCGCTCTTGTTACATGCCTCTAATTTTTTTGGTAAAGACTGAGGTCATATCTCACGTATGTTTTCTTTTTTTAATGTTTATTTATTTTGAGAGAGAGAGAGAGAGAGTGTGGGTGAGCAGGGGAGGGGCAGAGAGAGAGAGAGAGAGAGAGAATCCCAAGCAGGCTCTGTGACTGAGCCTGAGGAGGAGCTCGATCTTAGGGACCATGAGATCATGACCCGAGCCAATCAAGAGGCAAACGCTTAACCGGCTGAGCCCCCCCAGCCGCCCCTAACTGCCTCTGATTCTTGCGGGCAGGTTTTCTGGAATCCCAGCACGAGTGGTCGGGTGACAGAGTGCCATGCTGAATGGGACTTTGCGTTGGGTTTTCACGTCCTGGAAATCTCCACTCAGAGAGTGATGCAGGTGGAATGTGTTTTATCGGCCTCCTACTTTATCCCCACGTTCACTAATGTGACTCTCGGGAGCGTAGGCACACTTCCTCTGTTGGGAAATCATTCTGCTATCGAGTGGTCCTTTACTGCAGTTGCCGTGAGAGAGCTGGGTGCTGTCGTTCTGACCCAGCTGACCCCCCCCCCCCCCCCCCCGGATGGGCATCGTGTAACCAGAGGGAGGGTCTGCAGTCTGTTGGCCAGAACCCTGCTCCCTCATTTACTAGCTGTGTGATTTGGGGCAGTGCCGTTCTCCTCTGAGTTTTGTTCTCTGTGGAACAGATAACACACGTGAGTGTGCAGTTTGTGTGTTTGTTTATTTATGTAAACATTTTTTTAATGTTTATTTTTGAGAGAAAGAGCACACTAGTGAGGGAGGGGCAGAGAGAGGAGGAGACACAGAATCGGAAGCAGGCTCCAGGCTCCGAGCTGTCAGCAGAGCCCGATGTGGCGCTTGAACTCACCAACCGCGAGATCATGACCTGAGCTGAAGTCGGATGCTTAACTGGCTGAGCGACCCAGGCGCCCCTATTTATTTACTTTTTTTAATGTTTATTTTTGAGACAGAGCATGAGTGGGGGAGTGGCAGAGAAAGAGAGACACACGCACGGGATGTGAAGCAGGGTCCAGGCTCTGAGCAGTCAGCACAGGGCCCGACACGGGGCTTGAACCCACGAACCGTGAGATCATGACCTGAACCGAAGTCGGATGCTCAGCTAACCGAGCCCCCCCGGGTGCCCCTGTGTCGTTTATTTTGAGGCAGGGATGAGTTCTCTGTGCAATGGGGTGGCACAGAGCCGCTGGCCCCGAGGAGATGGCGGTCAGGGACACTGGCCGTTGCTGCCGCTAAGAGTGAGACGGTAACAGCAACGGTGAGAAGGCGTTCCCGACGTTTGCCGCTGCTGACTGTAGGCCGTGCGGCTCACCTTAATCTGGCCCTGCTGGTTTGGCCTAAGGATGGACACGTTCAAGTATGTCTTCCAGCCCATTTTGTGGAGGGAGAAAGTGAGGCCCAGAGAAGGGAGGGACACAGCTGGAGCTCAGGCCCCAGGAGACATTTGGGACAAAGGTCTGGGTGCTGAACAGCTCCACTAGGCGCATGCTGGGGTGTGGCCTTGCCTCGAGCCTGCCTGGAACCCTCCTTCCACATGACTGTCTGCAGAAAGAAGCCCTTCCTTCCTGGGCCCGTGCTGCTGTGGGAACTGGGCCGTCCTTGCCCTGGCCTCAGCCTCTCCGTCTGTAAGATGCGGGCAGCTCCGCTCACGCGTCCGCTCTGGCCCTGCACCGGTGTCTCAGCATTACGTTACGGCATAAGTTCGTGACACACAGTTTGCAGCTCACGGGTGCCGGGCTCGGGGTCCTCCACAAAGGGCCATCGCGTCCGTGACTGCAGCCCGCTCTGTAGGGTTCGTCCTCATCCCGCGAACGTTTATGGGTTTGCCCAGGGCCGGGCCTGCCCTCTGGGAGCTGCAGCGGGTAGGGAAGCGCCCAGATTTTCAGCCAGCCCTCTGCCCAGCGGAGGTTAAATCTGGGCACAAATAGATGCCAAGGGTAACAGGATGCAGGCAGGTGTGACCTCCCAGGGTCACGCACTGGGGCCGGCATGGCTTGGCTTGGCTCCCGGCCCCACCGATGACCAGCCGTGCCGTCCTGGGTGAACCACCTCAGCCCTCTGTGCTCTGGTTCTGGGGTGATGTCCTGCCCACCCCGCCGGGGACCCCGAGTTACCAGCAGGAGCCGGCCAGCTGGAGGAGGTGCTGGGGGCCACGGCTGAGCAGGGAGCACGACTCCACAGGGGTTGGCTGGGCTGTCTGGAGGCAGAGGAATCAAGGTGGGGTCGGCATAAGCCTGGCCCCCGACGAGGCCTCCTGAGGGTGTGTGCGGACATCTCTGGGGAGCAGAAAGTGGTGGCTTAGCCCTTGTGCACCCACGCTGCTCTGGGAGCCGGGCTGTCCCGAGAACATGCCAACTGTCCTGCCTTCATGGGTGTCTGCAGAAGGCAGCAAGAGCCACTTGCGGCATGAGCAGAGAGACGTGGGGAGAGCGGAGGGCTGTGGCGGACTGGGGCTGGCCAGGCAAGTTTGGGGTGAAATAGCAGGTAGGGGGGCCGGGAGGAGGGGGGACGCCTGTCATGCCGGGGGTCTTTATCAGGCACACACAGCCATGACTGTCGCCTCCTGGGTGGGAGACCACCTCCGAGGCCCTCTCTTGGGAACAGGTGCGCAGGAGAGGGCCATCCCACCAGGTGGGGTGGCCATCGGCCTTTGGAAGGGGAGCCGGGTGCTTGGCCGAGGCAACTGCTCTTTCCCGAGAACGGCAGGCCTTGGGCCTCACGACCTGTCCCTGCGGGGCTCGGTGAGGTCCCGCCCCAGGTGCCGTCTGCCATGTGGGTGCCGGCCGGTTGGCAACTGACTTCTGTGCTCCTCACCCAGGGCGACTCTGCCCCCCAGGAGGCACTGGCAGCGTGCAGAGACCTCTTTGGTTGTGACAGCCAGCGGCTGAGGTTCGCCTGGGTACAGTCAGTGTCCCCATGTCAGGGGCGACCCTTTCACTGTGGTCCCTCACGTTTGTTCCTGATAATCTGAAGCAGTATTTTCCCCTGGAAGGTGACTCCTCTTTGGGTTCTCAGATAAAACCCGCTGTGTTTACTCGTGTTCATCTGGGTACCCTTAGCCAGATCTCTTCATTTTTGCTGGCACTTTGTTGGCTCTGCCCAGATAGTCCCCGGTCCCCTGAGTGTCAGGGCCTGCTTCTGGGGGCCACTGGGGTCCCCTCCGGAAGACGCGGAAACCGAGGCTCACAGAGGAGCGCCAGGACTCCTGGCCTCCAGCCCTGAGCCCAGAGCTGTCTGCACCACAGCCCCGCGACCCTTCCGCGGCTCCCATGGGACACCTGCCAGCCCCACGAGGCGCTTCACGCCTTGCCTGGCCCTTCCCCACCTGGCAGCATGTCTGACTCCATGCAAAACAGTTCGGAGTCAAGACTCTCGGCGAGATTCGTCAGGTCTGGTCTGCTCTTCAAAAGTGCTGCTTTCCACGATTCCTCTGAGTTTTAACAGTGTGGGTCACGCTTTTTCTCCCGTTCATTGATCTTTCTCCGTCCGTAAAATGGGACACGTGGCAGGGAGGTCTGCTGAACTTTGGCCCCATCAGTGGCGTCCACATCTCCCTGTTGAGTGGTGATACGGAGCTGACCCTCCTCATGGTAATTCGGAACTCTCTGGATGCGGGTGTACCTCGCCCTCGGGGGCGGCACGGACGGTCCCCTCCCCCAGACGTTTGCTGCAGAGATGGGGCACCTGGACGGCTCGGGGGCGCACCTGCAGGCCTGCCTCTTTGTCACGGTCACTTGGTGTTTATGGAGCACCTGCACGTGTCCAGCACTGGGCAGCTCTCGGGCTCGGCGGTGGCTCCAAACAGACCTGGCCCTGCCCTCCCGTGGCTGAGACCCTGGGAGCCCCTCGGGGCAGGGTCCGTGGTTTCTAGGGCTGTCATGTTCCCAGACCAGCCGCTGGGGTGCCACATGGTCTTCCTGCAGCTAGAGCACAGATGACGCTGTCGGCCCAGAAACACAGGTGGCCTGTGCTACTAGAATGTTCCTTAGGCTCCTTGAGTAGCTCTCGGGGATGCAGAGTGAAAGCTACCCTCTCTGCCTTTCTCATCAGTTCTGCCCACCTCACCCCTGGGGCTGTGCCCCTACCATACCCCTGCTAGTCCCCCATCCCCTCCCCCCTCGCCTGTACTGTTCCCTGCGCCCCCGACACCTTCTTCTGTGCTCGTCAGATCCCGAACCCTAACTTTGAAGCTCAGCTCAACGCCACTGCCTCCACATCTCCCCAAATCATGAGGCGGCTGATGCCTGTGCTGTTTAGTCACCAACCCCAACCAGAAATGCCCGTCTGCTCCGGGACTCGTGGTTGGCTTGTCCTGTGTTTGTCCTCCTCGCTGTTCCTCAGAGTGTGGGGTCTGGCTCGTACCCCGCCACCATGCCGTGTCCAGGACAGGACTGCCACGCTAGAGCCCGGCACACGTTTGCTCTTGGAATGTGGATCGGGGTTGGGAGCCGTCTACAGCCTCTGCCCGGGCAGCGCCCCAGCCCTTCCCGACAGCCTGCCCTGTGCTGAGCACTGTGGTGCCAGATTACAAGGGTTGAAAAAGAAGGTGCTGGAATCTCTGTGGGCTGAGGGGAGGCGCAGACCTCAGTGCACATTGCCTGGGAACCTCCACTCCTGCCCTGTGAGGTCATCAGCCCCAGCTCCCGGCCAGGGGCGGGCGTGAGAATCTCACACGTCTGGGCCCCCCACCCAGTGTCTCTGTCCCAGGGGGCCCCTGATCATCACTGAACGACCACATGGACCCTCAGGGTCTCCTCTGGTGCCCTGCCAGGTCAGTGATATAGAAGGGACCCGACAGGTTGCACTGGGACAGGGGAAAACGGCAGTTCTGGCATTGTCTCAAGCCCCTCCCCTTAGTGTGGTGGTCCAATCTGACTTCTGATCTTCTTCTAGGTCTAATGCGTTTTCTCAGATTTTCCCCCAAGTTAGATTAGACACGAGCCTTTGTGAAAACCGGACTTCTCTCCCAGCCCCGTTTATTCCTTAATAAAGGCGTGTGGGGCTGGGACTTGGCTGGGACCCAGCCGATCTGTTGAGGGCCCACAGCTATGACGTGAGTGCCCAAAGAATCCATGCTGAGCAGTCTCCAAAACGCTAGACTGGGTGTCCTCGGCCCCAGGGATGCTGGGTAGGAGGGCGCAGTGAGGGCTACGTGGGCCCTCCCTAAACGTAGGTGGACAGGCCACTTAAAGAGATGAGTTTCTGCGTCTGTAAAGCAGCATGGCCAGGCCTTAGCCTGTAGGCCGGATTGGAGGTTACAGGGGAAAACGGCGCAGAGCATGGCACCTGCCCGTGGCAGGCTCTCAATTTAGGGTGGTCGTTGCTGTTATCGGGATTAGGGTTGTGCCTTTGCTGATCCCACCTCCTGAACAGCCCTTAGTGGCTTACTCTGAGGAGAACCTAGCCCCCAGAAGGGCACCCGGGGCTGGCACTTGGCCCTGAGGTATCATTACAGACCGGGTCTGGGGCTTTGCTGAAATAAGTCCTTTTGGGAAAACTCTTCTGCAATTCGGATAATCTCAACCTTTTTTTGCTTTTTTGTTTTGTAAACTTAGTTGTTTAGTTGCCTTTTTCCCTTGCTGGGTTTCTTTGAAGTGAAAACCTATCATTCTTGTAATTTGTAAAATAATGAAGCGCCTACATGAGATGGACACGTGGTGCACGCCCCACGTTGAGTGTGATGGACACGTGATGCGCGCCCCATGTCAAGTATGATGGACATGTGATGCGTGCCCCATGTTGAGTATGATGGACACATGGTACGTCCCACGTTGAGTATGATGGACGCATGGTATGCCCCCCACGTCGAGTATGATGGACACGTAGTACTCCCCACGTTGAGTATGATGGACGCATGGTGTGCCCCCAACGTCGAGTATGATGGACACGTAGTACTCCCCACGTCGAGTATGATGGACACATGGTGTGCATCCCACGTCAAGTGTGATGGACGCATGGTGCGCGTCCCACGTCGAGTGTGATGGACGCATGGTGTCCCCCCATGTCGAGTGTGATGGACACGTAGTACTCCCCACGTCGAGTGTGATGGACACATGGTGCGCGTCCCACGTCGAGTGTGATGGACGCATGGTGCGCGTCCCACGTCGAGTGTGATGGACGCATGGTGTCCCCCCATGTCAAGTGTGATGGACGCGTAGTACTCCCCACGTCGAGTGTGATGGACGCATGGTGCGCGTCCCACGTCGAGTGTGATGGACGCATGGTGTGCGTCCCACGTCGAGTGTGATGGACGCATGGTGCACGTCCCACGTCGAGTGTGATGGACGCATGGTGTCCCCCCATGTCGAGTGTGATGGACGCATGGTGCGCGTCCCACGTCGAGTATGATGGACGCATGGTGCGTGTCCCATGTCGAGTATGATGGACGCGTGGTGCGTGTCCCACGTCGAGTATGATGGACGCGTGGTGCACATCCCATATCCCACGTCGAGTATGATGGACACGTGATGTGTGCACCCATGTTGAGTATGACAGACGGTGTGCACCCACATCAAGTATGAGCTGCAGAGCAGCCAAGGGCTCTGGGCTTGGTCTTTGCAAATCAGTTGTACTTCTTGTGAATGGGTCTCTTTTCCTCCTGGGATTTCTGGATACTTTTATTTGACATTTTGGAGGCTCAGGTCTGGACATGACCTTGGGGTCGCCAGGCCTTCACTTGTGTCCCCCAGATTCCCTGCTGGAGGGGCTGTGCCTGTGGCAGGAAGCTCTCCCTTCAGCTGTCCTGGCCCCTGCTCATGTGGCCTCAGTGAAGGACCCCTTGGGCTGAATTGACTTCTGTCCCCAATGTGGCCCTTGGGTCCTGGAACAAGCAGGAGCCTTGTGAGTTAAGGGGATACCCCAGGTTAACCAGCTGTTTTATGATTGGGGCCCTTGCGGCCAGGTCCTGAACTGTGTCCAGAATTTGGGGTGTCACCATCCTCGTCAGCCTCCCTGGCACTTGACTGTGCTCCGTGGGCCCCTGGGCTGTGGCTGGCCCCTCCCCTCCCCACCCCCCCAGCACTGAGCCCTTCTTGGTGGAACACGTCCATCTCGAGGGGGCTTTGTGCCTAATGGCCCAAACAGCACAACATGACCTGCACGGGTAATTCTTGTGTCCTTGAAAGGCACTTCAAGATTAGATTCTTACAGCCACACTGTATTGAATTATAAAGCATTTTCTGTATGTTACCTCACCTAATTCTTGTTGAACCTTAAGAGGCAGCAGACAGGAGAGGTTATTCCCATTTAAAGATGTGGAGACTGAGGCTTACGGAGGGAACGTCCAGGGCCACATAGCTGGTGAAATGCAGTGGAAGTCGGACCGGGGCCTTCTCACTCCTGACTGTGTTTTTCTTTTTCTTTTTCCTTTAAAAAATTTTTTTTAACATTTGTTTTTTTAGAGTGAGAGAAGGGGAGGGGCAGAGAGAGTGGGAGGGAGAGAGAGAATCCCAAGCAGGCTCTGCACTGTCAGCACAGAGCCCGATGTGGGTCTTGAACCCACAAACTGCGAGATCATGACCTGAGCTGGAGTTGGACGCTCCGCCGACTTACCACCCCCCCCCCCCCCCGCAGGCGCCCCCCTGACCCTGCTTTTCTAAACACACTTTCCACCTCTTACAGGGAAAAGCGTCGGGGGTGGCCTTGCCTAGGCCCTGTGCTGCCTCCGTGGCGTTTCTCAGACTCGCTGCTTCTCATTCCCGGGACCTCACCAGTGCTGTCTGAAAAATGATAATGCTCGTGACTCGTTATGTGGAGAGAATCCTGATTTCTTAATTAGGAGATACGTGCATGGGCTTCCGGAAGGCACCTCCTCAGCAGCCGCTCCCTCCGCTCCAGGAGGGGCCGCGCTCCGGAGGGTGGAGGCCGCCACTGGCCCCTTCCTCTCTGCCTTCATCTGAGAACCTAACACAAGCCCAGTTTCTAGAAAACACAGGAAAACACAAGTGGGCATTTTCAGGTGGGTGTGTGTGTGGTGTTGTGCGATAATGTATTTGCATTTGGATATTTAGATAAAATATTGTGCTTCCCTCCAAATGCTTGGCCATCTGTGGGCACAGCTTTTCCGCCGCCTTGGCTGCTGGTGTTTTCCCAGCGTGGGCGTCTGGGCGCTTGCTCGTTAGGACCGGCTCCATGCAACGTCGCACCAAGCTGCACCCGGCTCCTCTGGGTTATCCCGGGCGTGCGCCCACCCGCTGTCCCCCCTTTCCTGTCCGAGATGCCAAGAAGATGAATCTCCAGCCATCGTGGGGTGGTCCCCGCTCCCCGGCCGGGTGCTGGGTCCTGGGCCCCTCTGCTTAAATGAGGCCTCCTGGTACAGAGACTAACGGAGCTCCTGGCGCCCTGTGGCAGGCATCCGTGAATATTTGTTGACTGGATAAACGAGCGTCTCATTTTCTCTCCTCTCTCTCCCTCCCTCTGCCCCAGTTCTGTTGATGAGGCTAGAACTGACCCAGGGGAGGAGGCACCCCTGCCCTTTTCAGGCAGATGGCGGGCAGCAGACAGCTGCTTAGGGCCCTGCGGTGCCGGGCGTGGACTGTGGCTGTCCTTCCAGGTGCTCTAACGGGACTGCGGGGGCTGTCTCCATTCATAGGTGCACAGATAGAACCCCTGCCCCGGTCTCTGGGCTCCTTCTACCGCCACGCCCTCTTGGTGTCCAGCCACTGCCTTTCCCAGGCCTGATGTGATGTTCCACTGACTGAGGGAGGGTTTTGCTTCACTTTTCCTTCCTGCTTGGTCCTGCCCCCCTTTGTGTGACGTCCCCTCATGTGCACCCAGGAGGGGTGGTCTGGACCTGATGGGTGGAGGCTGGGGTCAGTTGGTGGCCTCCGTCCAGGCCCCCCCACTCAGGAATCTCCCAGCAGGGTGCCCAGCACAGCGAAGGCCAGTGTAGGTACCTTCTCCTGCCCTTTAGATGGACGGGGTGTGCCCAGGGGACCTCCCTGCTGGGCTGCCCCTGCCCTTGGGGACCAAAGGAGAGGGTCTCTGTTTCTGTTAGGCCTTCACTTCAGCACCTTGGCTGAGGGTACGTGGAGACCCTATTTGGACTGACCCAGCCCCTCCCCGAGCCCCAGGGAGAACGCGCCCACAAGAGATGCCCGCACCCCTGGGGACTTCTGGGCAACAGCACCCACCAAGTTCTGCCACTGCAGTTGTCATTTTTTCAGGGGCTCTCCAGGTTTTTCACTGCTTGAGTATCTGTTTCTGCTCCGTGGCTGCGTCAGTGTCTGGCGTTTAGAGAGCACCAGGCACGGGATGCTGTCTGCTAACAGGGCCGAGGTGCAGGGCAGAGCTCCCCTGCCTTCTGTGCCTGGCTGTCGGGAAGCGGGCCAGGCAGCCCCCTCCCAGAGGCCTCGAGGCACATCCACACCCAGCGCCACCCCTCCGCCAGGGGCAGTCCCAGATGCTCTTTGTGCACGCTGTGATCGGCTGTCCGCCTCGTGCTCGGTGGAGCCAGGCGTGGGTGCAGAGTGGGGTGTGGACGGTGGCGCAGGCAGGCCTCGGCTCCCTGAGCCCTGGGGCTACCGGACCCTTCGAGGAGCCTCCACTCCCCTGGGACAGATGTGGGTTTTTTTGCCTTGGGACCCCAACACTGCCCAATGGCGGGAGTGTTTTTTGTGAGAGTAGCTGTGTGCGCTCGAACGGCCCGGCCTGGTCTGGCAGTCCATAAGATGAGAAAGCGTGAGGATAAATCCAGAGTTCTCTGGTGGAATTTCCATGAAGGACAGAAATGAGATTAATGAATAAAGGGTTTGGCTGGAAATGCTCCGGCTTAAGCTTTCTGGGAAAGAAAATCCAGGATTTAGATGTGAAAGTGGTGGCCAGCCCTCTGTGAGTCCCGGCTGTGTGCGAATTGACCCGAAAGGTGGGCCTGGCCTTCCCCTTGGGCGGAAGGGGAAACTGAGGCGATCGGAGGGCTGCGAGCCGGGCAGCGTGGCGGGGGGGTTCCGGAGCCGCCCCGCTCCCAGCCGGCACCCCCACGTCCCACGGGCCCCACAGCCGCCCTCACAGGTGGTGGCCCACCCTTCTCGGCATTCCCAGAGAACCCAGGCTCCTCCTCGGGCTCGTATCTCGTTTGCTTTCACGAGGAGTACATTTCCGGGGTGCCGTGGTGCTGGCGGAGCTTGGGGGTTGCTGTCTCAGGGCCTGAGGACCCCCTCGGAGATAGGGCTCCGCTGGCCGTTCCCTGGAACCTACAGGCCAGTCATCATATTGCTTGGGACCCCATAGGGCTCCAACGATAAACTGTGCGTGTGTATTCCCCCAGGAAAAGAAGGGGATGCTGCGGACCTGCCCGCTCCCCGCAGCCCGTCAGCCCCGTTAGCACAGAACGCCCCTCATTTAGGGCCCCGCCTGGTGCCGTGCGTGTGACTGCGCGTGAGCTGCTGGAGAAAACGTGTGCAGGTGTTAAAAGGCGCACGGAGACGCCCGGAGATGGTAATGACAATGTTTTGTTATCTTTATGCTGTTTTCTTTGCACGCTTGTTAAAACGTGGGGCCAGAGTGTCTGTGACGGACCTAACAAGTGCCTTCTAATCAGGCCGGAATGTTTCTGTCAGGCACAAGAAAAATGCTTAGTGCGAACAAAGATGCGTTCTCCCCCCAAGAAACACATTTGTTTAAAGATTGGCCTGTCAATTTGTGAATCAACATTTCGGCTTTTTGCTCAGACGCCACGCTCGTGCCGCTCTTGCCGAAGAAGGGGGAATAATACAAAGCTGCTGTTTGTTGTTGGAAGGAAGTAAACTTCATCAGGTCGACTTAGATGTGTGTTTCAGATGTCACTCAGTACTCCTTTCTTGTAATGAAACGCTGCATACAGATTTCTTCCCGAGGCTCAGGGGGATTAGACCCAGTAAAAGAAGAATTCAGTCTTCCTCGCCGTGGCGCATCAGAGTGAGAAGTTTAAAATCCACAATTTATTCAAATATTGATATTTCTACTTGTCAGAAGAGAGGGGCCTTGAAATTTCCACTGAGCACTGTTGTCAGAAGAATTGCAAGAAATGTGTCAGATAATTCATAAACGGAGTTCACTGCTGTGAAATCAGTTGGGAACAGGGAAAAAATATATTCTTGTCGATGTAGAATAGGGGCAATATAACAGAAAATAACACTCACTTTTCCATCATGTCAGGCAAATGCTCAATTTGGGCCAGGTATTTTTTTAAACAGCCTGCTGCTTCTAGAGAAGCCCAGAATGCATGAAAAATGTTTTGAGTTCTGCTTTGTAGACAAGAGATCTGTTTGTTGTTTTTTCCCCTCTGAGACCTCTATTTCCCATCCTGCAGGAGCCAATCGGAAGGCAGCTGCCAGCGGCTCGGCTTGGCGAGCAGGCAGTCCTGCATATGGTTTGCATTAAGGCCCTAAAAAGCTGTGAAGAGCCGGGTAATGATGTAAAGGGCCAGCGTAAATTCCAAACTGTTGATAGCGGGGAGAGGAGGTTCACAGAGGCTCCTAGGGTTCTGGAGCCCGCTTCTCAGAGTCGGGCCTGGGTGTTTCTGTGCTTTGGAGCCGCAGAGTGGAGGGTGGGTCCCATGCACAGGAAGAGGCCCGGCATAGTTGAAATTCTTGGTGCATGAGGACCGCCCCCCCCCCCCCATTTGCACTTTGTGGTGGGCTTTCTGAGCAGTGGGTCCGATCCTCTGGCAGACCTGTGGCGGCGACACCCCCTCTCGTGTGGCCACATTGCTTTCACGGGGAGGCCGGCGCGGCGAGCCTCGTGAGTCCGCGTGCACCGAGGTCACGTGAACACGAGTCCAGGAAGGGCCACGAGCGTGTGTCCCCAGCGGGGCCCTCCTGAAACTCCCGTGCCAACCGCCCCTGTTTCTTTGTTCGCAAAGCCCCCTTGAGGCCAGCAGGGCTGTCCTGCGTGTGCGTGAGGAGGTGTCCGCAGGTCTGTCTGGGCCTGGCTTTCTCAGAGCCAGTGGTCACTGTTTCCCCAAATCCACCGTGGAAGCTGACTCCCTCCATCTTTCCTGCCGGGCTTTTGGCCTTCTTGGTTCTGAACAACAGGTTTGCTGTCTGTCTCTGCCCTGCTTCACCCCTGTGCCCCCTCTCTGGACCCTCCACGCTGGGGGAGGCAGACGACTTTTCCAGGGGGCCCAGTTGATGCTACTCCCCGGCTTGGGTCCCTGGATGGGCGTGGAGATTTTCAAGGCGCTGTTGATGGATCATGGGAGGCTGATGGGGCCAAGCAGGGCTGTGAAGAGCAGCTAGAACTGGGTCTAGGGAGAAAGGGTCAGTCGGGTGCCCTGAGGACAGCGCTCTAAGCCAGCTCTGCAACAGCAGGGAATTTTTTGTTCTCCTTCCACTAACTGTGGGCCCGGGAAGGGCCACAGGTGCGTCCCTCTGACTCGGCCAGAATTCCAGTCCTGGGGCTGGAGGCCCAAGCGCACTGTGGCTGTGGTCATCGCCACGTTTGGTGCGGGCACCGGGTGTGCTCTGCCCGGCTCTCTGGGGGATCCCATCCCCCGGGGCCGTGGGTTGGGGAGTGGCCTGTGGGTGATGAGCTTGTGATGGTGTCTCAGAGGCTGGTGCTGGGTTCTGAGCCTCTGAGCCCAGTTCTGTGCGGCAGATCTTACCCCCCTTCCCGGTCAGCAGCCTTGTCCTAGCTGCACCTGCGCCTGGCGGGTGTGGGTGTGCTGAGTTGCATCAGGAAGAAAGCAGTTGTGAACCCCCACCTTGGCCATGTGATCACGCGGTGGCCGGGCCCGTGCATAGGCTTGCAGCTCAGCAGGGGACCTGGGTCCAGCGTGCTCTTAGGCCCGCGTCTCTGCGTGGAGTAGAGCACAGTGAAGTCCTTACCTGGATGTCTCTGTTGCTTACATCACATGACTGCAGCTCGCAGGGAAGTGTAGGGGAGGCGGGGACCATGGGGGTGTACCAGGAGCAGGAGCAGTGGGCAAAACCGTTGGCTTTGAAGACAAAACTAGGTTCTGAGGTATTAAGATGTTTTCGCTGAGATTTGATGAATGTCTGGCAAGTTGGTGGTAGGGGAGGGCTCTCTGGACCCTTCCAGTTTAGATTTTAGGATCGTAAATGTAGTTATTTCTGACTTGGTTTGCAGATTTTTGAACATATGTGCACACGTGTGTACGTATGTGTATATATGTGAGTAATTTTATTTTACTCAATTTTTTTCCCTGTAAAGTACATGATGGGTGTGGGGCGGGGGGGGGGGGGGGGAGGCATCTCTTTTGTTAGAAGTAATGGATGCTGTTAATTCTTCCAGGCCCTGTGCTGGCCTAGGGGACTCGGGTGTTTACACAGTCTGTGCTTAAGGAAACTGTCAAGTAATCCCTTTATGGGGGTGCCCGGCCTTGTTGGCTCCCTGTGCTTGTCCCCACACGCAGAGCTCTGGGGTGTCTGCTCCACAGACCCTGGCCCTGGGCGGGCTCGTTAGCGTGGCAGGCTGGAGGCCCCCACGCCTGCCCGTGGCGGCCGGCCTCCTGTCCACGCCTGCTTACTGTCTGCTGGGTGTCGGCGGGTCTGTCATCGGTGCGAGTGGAGCTGAGCCCTGACAGTGAGGAGGTAAACGCTCCCTGCCTGAATCCCCCATTAACTTTGTGAGGCGTATTGATTTCTTGTAAAAATAATGATATTGACAGGCCTTCCAGGAGTAATTGTTTCCAGAGTGTGGAGGTCACTGTGGCGAGGGAAGGTTGGGAGCTGGGCTCTCAGAGCCTGAGAGCCCTGGGGTGGGTGCCCCCGCTCGGGTGGGACCCCTGCCAAGGACTTGGGGCTGCCGTTGGACACGTGGGCCCCTGGCCTCCGATGGTGTCCATGGAGGGTCCGTGGCCAGTGCGGGGGGCGCACAGCCTTGGGTGGGGTGTGGGCGGTGGTACAGTGTGGGGTAGCATTCCAAGGTGCACTGGATTCCAGACTTTATCAGAGTTGTTCCTGGGCTGATTGCTAAGGTTTGGCTGCCGTCCGGGCCAGGGGAGTGGGAGGCCATGGCCTCTAAGGAGAGCCAGGGTGACCATCTGTCTGCCGCTGCCAGTGGCTTCTCTTTCTGGGGAAGGTCACCTCCTTCTCTGAGCTCACAAGGGAAATGGTGGAGAGGCGGCCGCTCTTGGGACAGCAGGGCCGGCCGGAGCCTGACAGGTGATGATTGCCTACGATGGTCACTGGTGTCTTTGCAGTTTGAGGGCATCTGGAAAGGAGCCGCTGGTCTGAACGGTGAGAGGCTTGGGCTCTCCTTGCCCCTGGACATGGGATGGGCTTACTTGCAGGAGAGACCAAAGCAGAGCTGGTCCCCAAATACCCAGCCACGTCCGTCCAGGGCCGCCACATGGGGGTGCATAGCATTCCAGGAAGGACTTTTTCCAGTCCTGGAAAGGAGGATGGATGAAAGAGCCACCCTGTAGGTTGAGGAATCCTACCCCGCCCCCACCCCCTTCCCCACATCCCAAGTGCCTGCAAAGGGGCGGAATCCCTTTGATTGAAACAGAAAACCCTGGCAAGCAGTGTTAAAAATCAGGGTGGGCACGTCATGTCCACGTTCTAAACTCAGACTACATAAAAAACATACTTCAGTTTTATCTAAAGAAGTTACTTAAAGAGGCAGTACGTTGCTTTTAGAGTTTGCCAGCAGTTGGCTGGTACGTCTTGTGTATTGATCGCACACCGTGTACTTGGCCCCAAAAGGGTGGTGCTGCTGTGCCTTTCAGCGTCCGTCCCAGACCAGGCAGCGTGGCCGGGAGGTGGGGACGGAGGAGCCCAGACAGACGGCCACATGTGCTCATGGCTGGCCCTCGTCCGCAATATCTCCTCTATGTTTTCCCCCAAACGAGGGGAAATCTGATCAACACCACTAACGAACTACAGCAACGGGTTATCAATTAGCCGGGCCAGCGGCGGTGGCCTTGCCAATACTGGCTTTGTCTGAGTTTTCCTGGAGAAGTTGGTTTGTGTCACTCAAGGAAGCCACCCGTTCAGGTACATCCCCTCTTGTCCAGGTTGAGTCCCTCCCAGCGCTATTTAGAACGAGATTTGTGTTCGCCCTAATCCAATAACCATTGCCCAGGACGGCCTGTGTAGCTCTGCTGGGAAATGGTGTCCAGGCTTGTAGCAACATCTAATGGGTATTTAGGTGCAAACTAGCTGTGAAGTGTTAAATATTTACATGTGCAATGCCAATAGTAATTGTCCACTTTATCTGAGCTAGCCTAGGGAAATGCCTTATTTGTTTCCATGTTACTTCAATAAACAGAAAGCTGGAAAATCCTCCCGCTATTTCTTGGGGGCTTAGAATTAATAAAGCCAGGCGGTATAAAATATGTGCTTTGGGTTTTTGAATGATCACTTCTGCACCAGGTCATATAATATGGCTTTAACTCCATGTGGCCTGTCTATTAAGCAAGACAGGATGAGCCTCACAAATAATAAAAAATATTTATGCTTTTCTTAGTGATACTAACAAGGTAACATATCAGAGGAGAAATGGCAGGAGAAGAATAAGGTATCCGTATCTTATGAATTCACGGCTCAGTGGGGTCCCGGCCGGCTCCCATAAACACCCTAGGATTCTCTGCTCGGCATTGCCATTATTCCACAGATTGTATTTTTTGCTTTTTGTTTGTGAAATCTGAAGTGTCATAAATGCCTCCGTCTCATCTATATTTGATAGTTAATATTAGTCTCAACCAGGAAAGTGCACTTTACATGTGACAACATACGATTACCTGGGAGTGTTATTGCAAAGGAAAAAATCAATACCAATTTATAATTCACGATCGCAGTCTATCAGTTTTTATGGCTCTCTATCCAGTCTCATTAATTTTTTATTATGATTGACTGAAACGGAAAGATTTTTAACATGTTTCGCTGTTATTTATTCAACCTTAATAATTAAATAAACCTTAATTGGCTGTATTTCGAGGCATCTTGGTGCTGCGGCCAGGAAGGGTTGGGGTGACCATCCATTATTAATTCGGGAGCACCTCACATTCCCTTCTGAGGCAGCCCAGGGAGGGGACCTGCCTCACACCGTCACCAGAGTGAGCGAAATAGATTTTGTCGTCACCTAATCAAATTCTGTTTAGGAGGAGACCATTCGTTTTAATTCAAAATATAAATTATCAATAACGCGGAGAGAAACGGGATGAAATATTCCCGGAGCCACGTGAGTCGGTGCCCCGCACCTGTGCAAAACTTTGATCAGCAGCTAATATCTTGATTAATGAGGCCAAGGGCCCCGTTGCATGGAGAGCCGCCAGTGGGGACGCCCTCGCCAGGGGTCTCCCGATTGGCGGTTCACGGGTCCCTTTGAAAGGTGATTGACAGATGGAAAATTGCACTTTCAAATTTCATCCGTATTCATTTGAGTTGTTCTTCTGCACGTCAACGGCTTCCCCTCTCTGGCAGGCCACGGCTGTATACATTAGCCGTTTCCACAGTGAAAAGAGAAGGAAGACAATCCCGTATCTGGGCGCTCTGAAGGAAAATCAATCATGTCATAAGTGAGAAGTATGGATAAGTTTGAACTGTGGCAACTTTCATCATTTCATCTCTGGCCGCGCCGGTGGGTTTCTGAGCGTCCGGGCTGCGCGCGGCCACCCCAGCTGGAGGGAGAGAGAACGCGCAGTGTAATAGAGTTGGGCCAAAGGGAAATTTTTTTCCCTGGTATTTGTCAAGGAAGTTTCTCGCGGTATGGCACGGAAGGAACATCAAACCCTAAGATTATAGACCCTGGACGTTTTGACAGAATTGAAGAAAAGCTTCTATTGACTATGAGGAGGATAGACCGACGCTTCGCAATCAGTCGAGCGTCGGCCTGGCGTTTTTTCAGATTTTTGTTTTCGCCGGACTCTGCTCGCGGGAATGGTGGAGTGTGAGCCGTCCCTCGGAAGGAGCCTGCCGCGGAGGCCACTTCAGAGCCCCGGGGGCCGGCCGGTCCTCCCCAGGGAGGGCTGCCCACGGGGGACCCCGCCCGGGGCGCAGGGGCGCAGGCTCGGAGCCGCGGAGGCCGAGCGCGCTCTGTACCCAGTACCGAGCAGGGGAGCCTGTGTCTGCTGGAAATGCTCAGAAAACCGTGGGAGACGGGCATGTTGCAATTTCACAATCTTGTTCTTAATATCATTGAAAGGAGCTCTTCTTGGCAGTAATAAATTTAACACAAAAATCAAATACAAAACAAATTTATTCTTCCAGAGCTGATGCCCAGTCATTTCTTTCTTGTCTTGCATTAAGCTTTAAAATCAACTGTCACTCCCTATCGATTGCATCTGAATTGTTATCTATATTTCTCAAAAGCACTCTTGACAGTTAATACAGTGTAAATTATAATCTGGGGAAATGCTGCGTGTGTTCACCAGCAAATTGCTTAGATTCTGAGTAAAGCTGCTTTTATTCGCCGTTCTTTTCTTGTGGCCATCTATTTTAGCAAGGACCGTTCAGGCCAAATTATTCTAAATTTACACTCGGCTAGTATGTAAATCATATTGTGGAAATCACTTTCGGAATCACTCTCGAATGTAAGCAGTGCTGGAGTGTCTGAGCATTGCATTAATGAAACAAATACCGCCTCGGGGGCCCGACCCGCGGGGGCGGCTGGCGGTGCTCCTGTCGCTCCTGGAGGGAGCCCCCCACACGGGGGTGTAGGCGAGTCTGGTTCTGGGGAGCTCCGGGGGCCTCCCGGGGTCTCAGGCCTGCGCCCTCGTTCTCACGGAGCTGCGTGGTCTCGAGGGGTGGCAGGGTGGGCGGGGTCCCATCCTCCAGGGATGAGCCATCCTCAAGACCCCCTTCCTCTCGCATCCTGCTGGGAGTGTGAGGCCAGGCCAGGATTGGCTCCCTGGAGGAAGGCTGCCCCCTCTGCAGTGCAAGCCACAGATGCCATTTTAAGTTCTCTGGTCACCACGTTAACAGAGTAAAAAGAAGCAAGTGCGATAATTTTCATATTTTTTAATTTACCTCAGTAGATCCAGGAGACTGTCATTTCATTATGTGGCCGACATGAGAAATTATTGAACCATTCGAAATGTTCGTCGCTAAGTTTGGAAATCTGGCACGCATCGGACCCTTCCGCGGCCCCTTGGACCGACCCCGTAGTCCTGCTCGGGGGCCACACGTGGCCGTGACCGCCACACTGGATGGCGCGCTCTGGGGTCCCGTGGTGGCCCTCTGGTTGTCACCAAGGCCAACACAGAGCTACCGCCCTCTCCCCGGGCTCCAGCCCCAAATCAGCTCAAGTACAGGGCCTGGAAGACGATGGGGTCTCAGGCGTCATCCCAGAGGGCGCTGTCCTGCGGGGGATGAATTCACCCCGGGAGGCACAGACTTGCTCTTTCTGTCTCACGTGGTGGTGGGATCCTCGTCTTGCGGATGAGTCTGGTTTTTCTTCAGGAATGTGTCGGTATCATTAACTTGTGGCTGTTCCCTACTCAGTGGAAATGTGACAGTTGCAGTATAGGAAGCTATTTGCGGAGTTACTTCTGTTCCTTCAGGAACAACTAATTACACGTACTCATTCAGGAAATATTTATTGAAGATCTATTAGTTTGAGGCAAGGTGGTTAAAATACTGTTCTTGCTCTGAATGATGGATAGATGGGCACAGAGACACATCTATCTTTAGATCTGCGTAGAGATAGAGACAGGTTATAGGTCTACACAGGTAAATACATCTATTTATGTCTGTGTATCGATAGCTAGATCAGCGTCTGTCCGTCCATCTGTCTCCAGATCTACAACCCTCACATCCCTTGGTGTGTTTGCAGGTAGCGGAAGACGAATACAGGACAGAAAGCGCTGGGAGAGATGCCCGGGGCGGTCTGGGGCAGTGCAGGGGCACCGCGGGCTTCAGTGGCCTGGACTGTGAAGGTCAGGGCGGGTGCACCCTCAGAGATGAGCTGGGGAAGGGCATGAATTCAAATCAGGAAAAAGCTGATTGCCCGAATCCCTCAATAACTAAGGCAGATGTTGTGTTCTGGCCCTGAGCTGTGTGACCCCCTCTTCTGACGGTAGCGGAGACTTTGCTGGGGTGCCCTTGGGAACCGTAGGCAGGACTTTGGGGGCAGAGAGTGCAGAGGGAAGGAGGCAGGGACCTAGCTGGCTGGTCACCTCACTGCTTCTGTCTCTGCCTCTGTTTCTTTGGGTTTGAACTTGAGGTCAGAGTCCTCTCCCAGCAACACAATGCTGTGGTTCCCAGGACATCCTTGACACCAGCTAAGATTCCACTAAACGGAATCCCTGGGGCCCTCCTGCTACCCATGGCCTCCCCATGACGGCAGGAGGCGCCTCTCAGAGCACCGGCAAGGACATGGACTCAGCTGTCCCCGAACGTCACACCCTCCAGCTCTCCTGCCGCTCCTGAGTTTGTGCGTATTTATCCATTGGAATAGCCGTTGGGAAGCAGCCCGGTGAACGCTCTTAAGGCACCGGAATCTCTGTAACACATTTCTACATAGGCTAGGTTCAACCCTTGACGATTTGACATTGTTTCGTGGGGTTGAGCCTGAAGTTGGTGAGGATGAGCTGCTGTCTTTTTCATCTGTTTATTCACAGAATTTGGCCCAGAGCGCCCGTTTGTGGAATGGTAGATGGGTATGTGAGTGAAAAAAAAAAGAAGGGAAAAAAATAACCACGGCTACCAAATACTAACAGTCTGATCCCCCCTCCCAAGGGAAGCTCTTCCGGGGGGCCTGGGCACCACGGGCCTTCCCAACACCTGCATACAAAAGTAATGACCTTGGAAGTTGACCTTATGGTTTTGGGATAGCCCTTGCATCAGAGGCTGCAGTGGAGCCCCTTGTGACAGCCGGCACGCGGTCACGCTCAGCCTGCAGACAAGCCTGCGGGATGGGGCCAAGGCTGGAGGCTGAGAGCTGAGCTGTGGAGGAAATGGGCAAGCGCCTCCCCGCCTCGGTCAAAGCTCTTCTGCATTGGTTGTGCCGCTTCTGTGACTCAGGACACGGGTTTTCAGCCTGTGTCCTAGAAGATGATGGTGTGGAGTTCATGGAGGATCACCTGGCCTTTCCAGTTCTTCCCGAGTCCCGTGTGGACCCCACTGTTCAGACGGGGCCCGCGTTTTCGGGGTCTGGTTCGGCCCACGTGCAGGGCAGGGGCCGCTGGTGGGGAGGGAGGACTCTGGCCCGGCTCTGCCTCACCCTGCTCTGGCGTCTCCTCCAGCCTCGGTTGGCGCTGTGTGCCTTGTTTTGTTTTAATGCGTTCCTGACCCAGGGTCCTCGGTTATGGGAGTTCTCGTCATACAGTTACTTACACCCTCATAAAGCCTCCCACAAAAACGCTCTAACAAGCTAACGGTCATTGCTCAATGTACCAAGCGTTGAGTGTCACCAGGTAAGACCTGACCGTGGTCAGGAGAGTAAAGGTAGTTATTGAAAAAGACGAAACACTGGGTCTCCCCGTCGCGCTGTCTGTCCCGGGGCTTTCCACAGCTCTGGGTTCCATGATGAACATCTTGTTGGCCATTACGGCTTCATTATAAACCGTTCCTTACAGATGTGGCTCCCTGTAGAGCGCACCAGGGCTCAGTAGCCCAAAGGGCCGCGTGAGGGAAGGCTGCACGCCTAATTCCCCACGTCACCCTGGACTCTGTCAAGACTACCTCGTGAGTCTCATGAAAGCGTTGGTGGCACCCCTGAGCTTGCAACCCTCGGAGCTGAGTTGACCGTTTTAACTGCAAAGCTGGAGACAGTAGGGGCGCCCAGGTAGCTCAGTCGGTTAAGCATCGACTTCAGCTCAGGTCATGATCTCGCGGTTCATGGGTTCGAGCCCCGCGTTGGGCTCTGTGCTGACAGCTCGGAGCCTGGAGCCTGCTTGGGATTCTGTGTCTCTCTCTCTCTCTCTCTGCCCTTCCCCCGCTTGCACTCTGTCTCTCTCTCTCAAAAATAAATAAAACATTAAAAAAAAATAGGAAGGTATAAACCATAATAAAAAAACAAACGTCCGGCAGTCCCTGATGTCTCCCCCGCTAACTAGTTGTAGGGGAGCCCTCACTAGTGCACTGTCGTAGGGGACTGAGTGTGATACCAGATTAAGCAAACTTGGTTTCCCCCAAACTTCTGCAAAGGAGTTAACAGGTTGCTCCCTTAATCGGCGTTGACTACAGATTTTGTTGATGGATGTGTGGGCATTAAAGGCCGAGCTTCGGCTAATATGGAGTTTGCACTTATCACGGGGGTGGGGGTGGGGTGGGAAGAATTTTACAGGTAGGGGGTGCAGAGACCTTTGAGAATATTTGTTAGCTGAAAAGCTGCGTCTTCCACTGGATTGTGAGACTGTGATTTTCCATCTGGCCACGCTGGTTGGGGAGCCGTGTTTGGGCGTGAGCTCGGCTGTCAGTCAAGGGTCCCCAACTGTGCCCACCCCAACTCATTAAACCAGAGCAAACTGTACCGAGGGCGCCGCTGTGCGATTTTAATATTTGGTGCATGTGACAGGATCATTTTAGTGATTTGCAGGATTTATCTCCTCTTAAAAGTACTGCCTAAGGCTACTCTAATTGGTAGGAAAGCAAATTCCCTCTTCTCCTCCTGTCAGTCTTTGTTTTATTTACTGAGAACTGCCGAAACCTATTTACACAATAATGAGGATAAATCACCAGGATGCTTTCAACACAAAGAGAAATGTGGCGCGAGTTGAAAGCTGTACAATTAAAACAAAATTCCAGATATTCCTGAAGTGGTGTGTGCAGTTAAGGAGAGCAGAATAAAATTAAGACAAATGGGAGGATCGCACCCTGGACCAGCTCAGGACGCTAATCAGGATCAGAATTCTAGAGATATTTTATGATGGGCAATTTCACTTGAAATGGCAATGAAGTAAATGCCTGTGAGTTACCATCAATATTTGTAATAAAAATAAACAATCATGCATTCCTCCAGCCTGCAAATAAACAGGGTAAGTTTACGCGTCATAATTATGACATTGCTGGAGTGGCGGTAAGTCATGTGAAAATGTCAGCTGTGTGTTAGCAGCCTCTGGCTTGTTCCCAGTGAAGAGGGCCACAGCCACTTGGATGAGACACTCCAGATGTACTTGACTGTATGACCTGGAAGGACCCACTTGTTTAGATGTCAAGAGCCTCCTACATTGGAGAATGGTTCTTACTGGAGGGCGTACCACGAGGAGACCTCCCCGCCCAAAGAATTAGGCACAGCTCTTGCTCCCCCTTGAACTCGGCCCACGTGGGTGTTGGGTGATGTGTGGTCTTGTTGGCCACCTGGTCCTTGAACTTGGCCCTCGTGGGTGTCGGGTTGGTGTGTGTGCCTTCCGTAGCTCCCCAAACCTCCAGGTTTGCCTTAGGACCTCGGTGAGCTCAGTCACCCTGACCAGAGGGGGTCCCAGGTGTGGCCTCACTCCCACTCAGAGGTGGCCATCCTGTGGCTAACGGGAGCCAATCCTGTGAATCGAGCTGACATTCAGGAGCAATCATGAGCGGGGAAACTCAGAGTAACACACAGGCCACACCCCCTGTGAAAGCTCACAGGTGCAAAGCGCAGACATAGGACAGCCAATCTGGGTGCGTTTGTGAGTTTGTAAAACTTCTTTAAAGCGATAAGAGCCGGAGGCCCTTTGAGATCAGATGGGGCGCCCAGCCTGGCCAGGCTTTCACATCCCTGGGGGCTGGACCAGACGTCTCCAAGGACCTCTCTGGTTCTGACTATTGCAGTATTGGTGCATTTGCGCCTTTGTGTACCCCCGCCACCCCCGCCCGGCCCCCGACCATCGGCCATGCCTCTCCCCAGCTGTCCCCCCGCCTCCCGCCCCTCAAAATCGGTGCCCCACTCTCGGGTTATAAAACAGCCTGCATTTCTGTTTGCATCCTGACAGCTCAGGTGATGGCTGTTCAGTTATCCTGGAAAAAAATAATTCACATAAGCAGATTTTAGCACATTTACCAGGTCTTTTAACTTCATCTGACACTGTTTGGATGGAAGATGAGGGAAGTATATTTTTATATCCCAAGGGAGTTACTTTATGATGACTCTTTCAAGGTGAATATTGGCATTTATTTAGCCTGAGCACAAAATAAAAAGGAACATATAGAAGCATGAACATAGAAACACCAGAGTCAGCAAATAGTATTTTATTTTGTTGCTTTGAATTGCTATCCCTCAAACACAGCTAAATCTAAGTTAATTTAAAGTTTCTCTTGAGGAATTCATATCAAATTAACGTGTTTCTCTGCAGTGGCGACTAGAGCAGGGAACACATCTGAATTTCCTCCAAATTATGGTCTATTTTTACAGTCTCCTAAGATTTGCCTTTGTGGACCTTATTCCACTGTCTTTGAGAGAAAATTAATTTAACTAATGACAGCTCAGACTAAAACATCAATCAGAAGCAGAGTGAAATAACATGACAGTCGCTGCAGAGGATTGGATGCACACAGAAGACCGGATTCCGCGTGGGAACTGCTCCCCCACGTTTGCCTTAAATTTTGTTCGCGTGGCGCTGAGGCCTCACGTCCTTTTCCGTGGCCCCGCCACGCGCTCGCACCCTGAGGAGGGGCCCCCGTGACGTCCCGTGTCGCTCCTTCCTCCGGCTGTGGTCTGTCCTGGGCAGGAACCGGGGAATCCGTCCGTGTCCTCCCGGGTCTCCCTTACAAGCCGCCGCTGCCTCCGCGGTGCACGTCGAGAGGGTTTTATTTATCTGTGTTTTAATCAAGCGGTTGGCGGTTCTTTTCGCCCGCTTGGAGTCGCCCAGCCGTCCCGGGGGTGCTGGGGATGGCCCGGGCCCCGTCCTCCCGCCGCGGAGTCCGTTGTGAGGCCGGGGCCGAGAGGGGCGCACCTCGCTCACGCTGCCACCCGTCCCGACACACGTCATGGGGCTTTGTGGCACTCGGTTGGCATCCAGAAATGCCAGCGGACTGTTGAGAAAATTTAAGACGTTTTCATTGGCAGCCGATTTCGCCGAGTCCCCACCTCACTGACGCGGACTCAGTTTATGAATGATGGGGTGGAGGACGTTTGCTATCAGGAGCGCACAATGTAGCTCTTAATAAAAGATTAAACAAGGAGGAGAAGGCAGCGCGGATTTCTGACGCACTGCTGATAAGAAGCTCCAATTCAAGGCTGCGAGGAGGCAGGAGCGCGACAGTGACAGATACTGAACGAGAGACAATGAACACATGTTGCTCCCTGCACTGTGACGTGTAGCCATGTGGAAAATCTGTCTGAGGAACTTTTTACAGATCAGACGCCGAAAATGTTTTCTCCTTACTCGAGGCTATCCGTTATCCGAGGACGGAAAATTAATAGACACGCAGAAGTGGCGGCGGCCGCGGCCGGGCTGCTGGCGAGGAGGTGCCGCGGCTCCCGGGCGTGGGGGGGGGGGGGGCGGGAAGGGGGTGGGGAGGGAGGAGGCAGGCAGCGAGCTGTCAGTTTGAGAAATGAGGAGTGTAAGAGGCTGGGACCAGCTTGGCAGATGTGCAAGAGGAACAGGGAGCATATTGATCAATTAAATATGCAAATACCTCAGCAAGGAAAGACAGAGACGAATAAACTGACAGAAACATCAAACTGCACATTAATGATTCGATGGAGAGCCCATCCCAACAGTTTAGTGTTAAATAAATGCTACTTTACCAGAGTAGGTGTGCGGCGTCCTTAATGACACGACGGGGCACGGGAGGCGTGGGTGCTTTGGAGCCCGGGTGCTGGCGCTTTTGGGGGGGGCAGCCCACAGGCTTCCCCTCCCCCCCACCCCCAGACCCCCCCGAACAAGGCCCGGAATTCAGCTTTCTCTATAACAATAGCCCAGTGCCGTCCCATTGTCCCCGACTTTCTCAGGTCACTTCTATATCATTTCCTTTCTCAGCCTCCCCAAAGAAAGCCTGATTGTTTCAGGCCAGACTCTGCTGGCAGCCTCCTACCCACGGGTGAACCCCGTAAACCCGGGGACCCCGGATTGGGTTTCATTCCTGCGCGGCAGGCCCGGCTGGACGGGATCAGTACCTTTTGTCCATGACTTTTACTCTCTGAAAGGCACCTAATTATGACTTAGCTCCTCAGACTAATGAAATTATCGTCTTGTTCTCTTGCTTCTGTACTGTTGTCAAGACTTTGAAACATGATCGTTTAATTACTGACACCTACTGTAGCTCATTTTATGCATGCAGAGCTAGAAAATGCTGGTCTCTGGGAGCCCAACAGGAGTGCGGAGCTCTGCCCTTTTGGCTGCGCGTGTAAAAGCCCTCTTTTCATATGAAAATTTCATACAGCGCTGGGTCAGCTTGGGCTCTCTTCTGTTAAGCAGCCCCAGATTTAGTCATTTATAACAGAATTATTTGAAATTCCTGGCCAGGAAAAGGGCAGAAATTCCAGTGTTTGGAGGATGCCGAACAAAACCCCAACAAAGTTCAACGATATCTGCCCTTGGCCGCCCGTGTGCTTGTGCAACCGTGAGTGGCCCCATCACGATGAACGTGAAAAAGTAAGATGTCATTTAAAGAAACTGGGGAAAATATTCAGACTTTGACATTTGGGCTGTTTTTCCACTCTGATAACATCAAAACTTGTACTTCTTGATAATAAATAGGAGAATGTCAGCTGTCAGTCAGGGCTCTCGCGAAGGCACAATGGGGGCAGAAAACAGAGACAACGGGTGCCCCGAAGAACGTTTTCGGGCTTTGCCTCTCAAATGAAAAGCGTGTGTTAGAGCCCTTCCACGTTTTTCCAGGACGTTCCTCTGTAGGCCCTGCCCCCCTCCTTAGGTATGCTCAGCACCCCCTTGATTTTATGGGGAAACCAGTCTGCAGGTGAGGGCAGGC
>NC_138349.1:3012500-3027500 GCF_046562875.1 Panthera onca
AGGGTGGCAGGAGGCTGGCTTCTATGTTCTCTGCAGTTTGCATTCTTGACACATGCGACTCAGGCCGTGGGGAAGAAGTTAGGGACTACCGCCTACTTTTTTTTCCCTCTTTTTCGTTTTTTAAATGTTTGTTTATTTTTGAGAGAGACAGAGACAGAATGCGAGTGGGTTAGGGGCAGAGAGAGAGGGAGGCGCAGAATCCGAAGCAGGCTCCAGGCTCTGAGCCGTCAGCCCAGAGCCTGACGTGGGGCTCGAACTCATGTGAGACCGTGACCCGAGCCGAAGTCCGATGCTCAACCGACTGAGCAGGTGCCCCCCCCCCTTTTTTTTTTTTCCTTAAACAGGATATTCTTCAGTTAATTCTTCCTGGTTGTTTTCCTTAATTCTGTTAACATCTGCCTAAACGAAGGGTGAGGCTATCTCAAAGTGAATGACAGACTTGTGCGTGTCCTCTCTGATCACACCAGTAAGGAAAGTGTTTTCGAAACTCACGGGTAGGCTCTGCTGGCCCTTTAGTTCTTGGGGGTGGGGGTGGGGGTGCTGCTCAGGTCGTGGGTGGGTGTGAACGGAGCCCCTTGGCAGGGAAGTCTGCTGGCGGAAGAGCCAGAGAGGAAGACGGGACGACCCAGCTCAGAGGAAGGGTCTGCCCCAAGTTTGCTGGCTGGAGGGGAGCTGTGTCCTGATTGCACAAGGGCGTCCGTGTGCGCCCCATTGATGCTGCGGCGAGAGGCCCTCTAGTGGGGACAGGAGGCACTGCGTGCCTCTCTGCCTCCGGCAACAGTGCTGTCCCTCAGGACCCCAAGCTCATTGTGGACCCCCTCGGCAGCAGGAGGGCAACGAAGTGTGTGTGGGGGGAAGGGGGTGCTTGGGGGCTCCCTTGTGGACCCTGAGCACAGCAATGGGAACCTGCCGGGCTGCCCACGTGCCAGGGCTTGACCACAAGCAGAGGTGATGTGCCGCGTTCCCCTGCTCACCTGCTTCGCCGGATGGACGCTGGGTGTGTGAGGTCACCCTCCTGAAAGTTGCAGTCGAGCAGGACAAGCAGAGAGGCGCTGTCCGATGGCCACGAGGCCAGTTCCACTCGTGGTTCTGTGGGGGCGGTGGGGACACCTTTCTGGGTCCACTGTCTCTGCTGTCACTCCCCTGGCCCAGGCTGTGCCATCTGTAGGGCCCCTGCTCACACTGGCGTTTTGATAATTCTCTACCTTTTTTTTTTTTTTATAATTGCAGAATCATAAAATATTTTAATTTCAAGGTTAGCAATTTTCTCTTGCATACTTAATTTATAATTAGCTGGTTTATAAACCTGTTCTGCGAATATAATTTTACTGTTGCCAAATGTTCTTCATGAATAATTAAGGGCAAATCCCTATTTATCAAATTATTAATATACCTAATAGCCTTGTTTTCATAAACAATGCATTGGAGTTGGATTTAAAGAAAACCACCTCTGAGGGATCTGGTGTTCTGTTCCCACCACGGCAAGGACCTGCTCTGGGCGTCTGCACAGAGGGATGCTTGTGCTGTGTTGATGTCACGGCCCCCGGCCTTCTTTCCTCCACAAAGGCCCAGGTATCAGTAGCTGGACAAACACAATGGCCATTCACCAGTGGGACTGGCCTTCTCGGCCTCTTGAACAATGTTGTTATTTGTTCTAGCAATTCACCAGGAGCATTTTTGGAGGAAATGTAACAGATGAAACCATGCTTTCAGCCTTTAAAAGTCTCTTTCGGCATAATCCCACCCCCATTAGTAGGGGACCGCTTTTCAAAGTGAGGAAAAGCAACTTTTATGTGTGAATGTGGACCCGAGGCGGGCATGAAAAGCCTCCGTCCCGCCTTGTGGTCTGTCGACCCAGACCGTACAAGGTTCGGTCCAGAAGACAGAGGACGAGCCGGCGGAACCTGAAGACTCGCGCAGGGGGTGTGAGTGTGACACTCGGGGAGGCTCACGCGCCCCCGCCTCCCCTCTTCAGCTCCCTCCCTTCCATGGAGGAGGACGACACTGTCCTTTCTCCTTGGACCAGAACTCAGATCATCTCCTCGCCAGAAGAAGATGCCCAGCTCACACTTAGGAGTAGCTCCGACGACTGAACAATATGCAGGGCCACGGTGCTAATTCACAACTGTTCATTAAGAGCCAAACTTGTAGGGTCCGTCCGCCGAGTATCCGCTGGGTTTCTAGGGTGCGGTCTCCGAGCCCACCGGCGGGGTGTTCCAGCAGCGAGGGGCAGGTGGTCCGGCCCGGTGAGCTGGGTTTGTGCTCGCTCATTACCATCCGCCAGGTTTCTAGTTGAGGCTCTGGAAGGAGGTAGGGCCGGGCCCCGGTCTTCTTGGGGCTGGCATATGAGCCCGCTCGCCATGTGTGTGCGACTCCGTGTGTATGATTCATTCCAGAGCAGTTTTAGTCCTCATAAAATATTCATTTTGGTTGTGCAGGGCCCTGTAATTGCCATCTCTCACCCTGAATTATTTATACCTTGCACAGACTGACAAAGCTTTGCCATGCGGCACTAGATGAATCAGAAACACGGATCTTTGCTGCCAACAGCATTATAGTTTCACAAAATATGGCACCAACGTCATTCTGGGCTGCCTCATCTCTAAATCCAGCTTTTCTTGATTTGACATTTTCTTTACTCTTCCATTGTCTTAGTCAGGCAGAAAGGTTGCCTCTCAACTCAAAGCAGCAACCTTTCTTGCTTGCATTATAGCCGCTGTGCTTGAGAGGACTAATGTATCTTTATTGCCCTTACTTTTTTATGCTCGGTAACAAGACAGTGCTTGGGCTCACTTTAGAGCCATATATTATACATTAGCGATAAAATGATGCAAATAGTCCTGAATACTCTTCAAACAGATAGTGGAGATCAGCCTGGACCTAGCTGCTTGTCACAAAAACAGAGAATAAAAGGTGACGTGAGAAGTTGGGCGGGGGGCACGCCCCCGGCTGTGGGCCCCGCGAGCAGGCCTGGGCCCAGGTGTGGCCGGTGCCCGGCTTGGGTGTCTTGGCTGGCGGGGACAGGCGATCCGAGCACTCTGCTCCTGGCCCCCTGAGTGCACCCACTCCCTGCCAGCCACCCCCTCCACACCCCCGCCCCCCCCACCCCGGCCCTGGGCTTGCCCGTCGCCAGCCTCGCTGGGGGCCCCGGGCACACTGCCTCTCATCCTGCCCCCCCCCCCCTGCCCCTCCCACACTCCAGGATGTGAGCACTTAGAACAAGGGACCTTGGAACCCCTCCGAATATTTAGGAAAACCATGTGAATGCGAATTAGGGGCTGGGAGGCTGGAGCCAAACTCCTCCACAAACCTTTCGAAACTAGAAAGCAACCCAATGGACTCTGCATGCCAGGAGCTTACGTTTCTGAGAGGAGACAATGACAGCCGGCAACGATCCCGGTGAAAAATCCCCGGGTGCCGAAGGCTCCAGAAAAGATCACGTGTGGAATATTCACACACAGAACTGGAGGGCGGCGTGGGGAGCCCAGTAAGGTTTGCCGTGATTTTAACACCTCGGCCCTTCCCTGAGCCACAGACCAGGATTAATTTATGGCTCGTGGCTCATCAACAAAGGGACGTGAAGAGGGCAGGCTCAGTGCTGTTCCGAGTAATGTATGACCTGTACACACATTTCTCTTGTATTTGTTGACACGCAGGGGTAATGAAGTTAAAGCTTCGCACACATGTGCCCCCTCATTAAGCTGCATTACCTGCATTAAAACTAATAATTGCCACTCAGAGCTGTGCTCCCATTAATCATTTATAATGTTTTAATAAGTTTTTAATCAGGACCTAAAAGGCTAGAGAGGCCAGCATAGGCAGGTTCGACACTGGTGTCCTGTGTGCATGCACGGGCTTGATTTAAAATGTGATTTTTTTTTTTTTATTAATAATTCAGCCCACAAAGATGCTAGTTCTTAATTAAGCAAGCTGGCGTGGATGCGGGGGGGGGGGGGGGGGGGGACGTGCATGTGAGTAGGAGATTGTCCACTTGGAGACTGGGTGGGGAAA
The DNA here is from genome assembly GCF_046562875.1 of Panthera onca. Lineage (NCBI taxonomy): Eukaryota > Metazoa > Chordata > Mammalia > Carnivora > Felidae > Panthera > Panthera onca. The sequence goes on from NC_138349.1 coordinate 3,016,512, forward strand.
GCCCCGAAAACCAAAATAACCGAAAAAACCCCACATTTGTTTTGAGAATGATCTCCATAATGGACAAAAACCGGAACGGCAAGGAGATAGTCCCCATTATCTTCAGATCCCTAAAAACGCACCCGTGTCTGGTGGGAGAGGTTTGAAGCCCTGAGTTCGAGTAAGCGAAGGCACTTAATCTCTGCGCACAAAGTCTCTGTGAAAAGTCCCCCCTGGAGCTGGCAACAAGTCAGGGGGTGCATCTGATGTGAGCCAAGTGATGCTGGCATTTTTCTTAAATAAGGAGCTTCGTGATCAGAGCTGGCAAATAGAGCAGTGTCCAGAGGGAGTGAGGAAGCTGTTTTAATGAGCCCGCAGCGAAAGACAAAATACAGACTGATTGACAGGGCGAATGATCTGGTGGGGAAATAATGTCAATGCTGCATCGCCCATTAGAAATAGAGAAATAGGTAAAGAGGAAAAGGGAGATAGGCACTTGAAACGAGAGCGAGGCCTGGTGCAAATACAGTGCACTTCACGCTTCCTTTGTGCTGTGCAGTTGACTTCTTTTAAACAGATAACCTTATCAAAACTATCACGAACTATCAGCAACAGTTACAGAAAATACTAACTAGGATCCTGACAGCGAGGCGGGTAGGGTAGCCGACAAAGCACAGGACTCTGGGATGCGTTTGCTTTTCGAGTGTCTACCTGGGTTTTACTTATCTGAACACATTAAAACCACCCGGAAAAGTTTAATGCAAGTCATAGAAATTTCTCCAAAAGGAGGGCTTGGCAGGATCTGTTACGGAGGTGGATATTGAACTGGTCGGCAAAGCTATTAAATCCCATCAGATCTCCTTGGCATCATTTTAATGAGAATCATCGCAAAAGTACAAGATCATGGTATCTATAAGTGCCTCTTGACAGCCTCTGCTGAAATTGTGATGAAAAGGAAAACCATTATAGCAGAAATTTAGCGATAAGGCTGTTTGGAGGGACGGCGGGGCCTAGTGTGGCTCTAGACCGTGAAGGGTTAATTTTCTAAACCTAATAATGTTCGATAGTGAGGTATTTGTCAGGAGATAAAGAAGTGATAGAATCTGGGAAGTGGGTCCCTTGGTGATTGTAGTACAAATATTGTTAATGCGGTGTGGTTACTACAGCGAAGGGAAGTAAAATAGCTCTGGTCCACTAGAGACAGGCTCTGCTACAGTAGAGCAGGAACCTCCAGACAAAGGCCAGTAATTGTTGAACTACGAGTCAAGCCGTGGATATTTTCAAATCCTTATACATCTACATTTACATGCAGGGGACCGCGCGTGCGGCGGTAGGGGGGGGCGGGGGGGACGGCCGCACAGAGACCAGGATCCCGCAGTGGGGAGGCGGGCAGCCCCAGACCTCTGGCTGGGGAGGGGGCCCCTCGCGGAGGACATCTGGGCACAGCTGTAAAATTCAGTACTGTCACCCTCTGCCCCTTCGTTATGACGTCATGTAGGCACTACAAGTATATGAGACCCATAACTTGAAATGTACAAGAATTTAATAAGTCTGGTGTTGGAACAATTTGTCATGGCATATTTGAAGAATAAATCAGACTAATGGAGCACACTTTCCCTCCCGTATGGCATTACGGAACGTGAGCCCAGTAATAGCTAATGGCAGGAGAGGGAGAAAAAGAGAGGCCTGACATTCAGACCCTCGCATTTTGGAAATCCGATACGTATTGACCTGTGTACTATCTCAGTGCACAGATCTGATGTCAGCAGAATGTAGTCTTGTATAGGAACTGCTCATTACAGGTTTTGTGAAGGAAGCACATTGTCTCTGAGCACCAGAACCCGATCGGCTAGAATTGCTCAGTAATCAATACTCCAGCGACTGATGGCCGGGCACGCACACACCACAGCTGTGGCCACGGCTTTCAGGGACTTCCCAGTAATTAGCAGGGACTTCAAGGAAGCACTCCACTGGTCACTTTCTTATCAGTCAGGGAAAAGTCTCTTAAAGGCTCTATCTTTTAATTTGACCCTTTAACCATTTCCTTTCAAGAGCGCCTTAGTGGCCACAGCCACGACTCCCAGAGAGGGCCCCCCCCGCCCCCGCCCCTGCTCCTCTCCACGCGCACGTCCAGTTTGGGCCGGGTGGGGGCTTGGGACTGTGCTGAGCAGGAGCGGATTGACGGAAGATGAAATTCACCGTTTTACAGTGAACGAGTCAGTGGCATTTAGTTCTTTCCCAAGATTGTGCAAGCCCCACCCCTCTCTAGTTCCAGGCATTTCCACCCCCCACAAATGGAGACCCTGGGCCACTGAGCAGTTGTCCCCCACCTCATCACCCTCCCCACCCCCCGCCGGCCCCTGGCCACCACGAGTGGGCGGGGACTTCTACAGCTGTGTTTTCTGGTTGGTATTCGATACTCTTTCTTGTCAAGGTAATATTATTAAAATAGTCTCCTGGTTTTGTGTTCTGGATCCAGGAACTACAAACGTGGGGCTTGATCTGGAATGGGGTTCTTGGGTAACCTCCAGAAGCTGTCAGCGCCATGATTTACACACGAATGCTTTGGGTTTTCTGATTGATGGCATGGAGGTCTATCCGTGGCCGTGTTCATTTGCAGCTTATTAAGAGCCTGGCCTTAAAATGGAAAAGCGAGTACCCCCTCACTCCACCCCCCACCAAAAAAATATATCAGTATTTTTCACTCTTGACTCAGATTTCCCGTCCTGTCCATAGAGGAGGGCCAGAAGAGGAGGTCGTGCCTCTGGGACAGAGGCTGGGATTGAGGTGTGGGAGGGGCCTGTTGGAAGCCAGACCTCTTTGCTCTGAGCCCGGAGCTCAGCCTGTGCTAAGGTGTGGCCTGAGGAACCCTGGGACGGGGCCGCCAGGCTCACACCTTGCAGCACGCTGTCACTCGTGTGTCCAAGCACTGGCAAGACCGAGCCCCGGAAGAGTCTAAAACTTGGTGATTAAAAAAAAAAAAAAAATCCCTACCTATAGGGCTCCCGAAATGCCGGGAAGAGGTAATTTCAAACAAGTGATACCCACGTGCAAAAGGCAAGCAATTAAAACCGCTCCGAGTTCCTTTTTTCTCCTCAATCACCAGGGTGCGCACGCCAAGCCCACTGCATTTCTAAGGAGACAATCTATTTCTCCTTTGACCAGAGGGAAAAAAATCATTATTACATGATTAGTGGCTTCAGTTAGGTGAGAAGCGGCAGTGCAGGGAAGGCGGTGAGGGTGAGTGGTATTAATTACCTAACACTTGCTGGCAAGATAATTTTATCAGTGATTTGGCCACTAGTAAGTTGCAGCTTTTGATAAAAGTGGGCAAGTTCTTAGCTCCTAGAAACATGAGGGAAGGGAATGGTGTCAGATGAAATGCATCTCATCAGCTTTTCTCTGACAAACCAAATTCATTCCTTATGTAATTGATAACGGCCTTGTCCAATTATTTCACACATTACAATACACAGAGGCCCCCTTACAGGTTTTGCAGGGTTGTAATTAGCTATGCTAATATCTCCTTTATTGGCCCTAATATTGCTCGACACCTTTTGCCATCCTGGAACCCACGAGAGCCCCATGGCCTGTCAGGACCGCTGATTATTGAGAAGGATAGCTTTAATCAAACATAATTGCAGTTAATTTTTCTCTCCTGCTCTCTGTTGCCAGCGTCTAATGCCACGGACTCCTTGATATTCCATTAAATTACAATTAAACAGCCTCCTTTGTTTCTGATTGTCCTGAACACCACCACAAAGTTCTGTAGCCGTTTAAAGGAGAACTGTCTGTCCTAATTGCCTGCGCGCACACAAAGGGCCAATTTATGCAATGCCCATGTAGAATTTAAACAGTTCATAATGTAATGGATATTACACAGGAGCCTAACACTACAATTAAAATGATTTTCATCAGATAGAGCAGCTCTGGTTAATCAGCTTCATAAAAGTAAATATAAATGAACTAATTCATAGCTTAAACACACAGAAGTGGAGCAGACTCTGAAATGAGTTACTGCAGTGGGGGGCTTGCCCCTCATCATGGGCTGCTGGGGGCGGGCTCCAGTTAAAACGCTCGATCCCGTGTTTTGCCGTGGCCCCGCTTATGGCGTCCACGTCCACCACGTGGCACTTCTGGTGGCGCTGTGGCTGTTGGAGAGGATGCGGCATGGATGCGGCCAAGACCTAAGCTGACTTTCCCCGCAGGTGCAGCCATGGCCGGGCTTTGCCAGGTAGCGGTCCCTGCAGACGTGAGGGCCCGCCCTGGAGCTGGCAGCAGAGACGGCAGGCAGGTACCCGTTGCTGGAGCCAGCGGACTGTCCCATCCCGACCCCCAGGCAGCGGCCCCGTGCCCACCTTCCCAGGTGCTGGCGAGCGGGAGGGAGCCCGCTGGAGCCTGCTCGGGTGGCCTTCTCTCCTAATCCCTGCACGCTCTAAAAGTGGAAAACCTGGTTTCGGAAGTAATGAGCTCGCACCTCTCCCCCTTCTCATCGCTACTGAGAACTGTCCGGGGTGTTGTCTGATATCTCCGAGCAGAACATTACTGGGGAGTTTCCGCCGATGTGAAACAGTTTGCCCTGGGCGGTTGCCTTCACTCCTGCCGGAGAGAAACAAGTAAATAAAGCCCATATTTCAAGCTTGATTTACTCTGGTACCTACTGTGAAAGATGATGGCTCTTTAGGGAAATAAAGACAGGGTCAGGGAATTAGTGTACATAATGGTCATTTTGATGATGGGCCAACAGATGCAATGGAGAAGCGTACTGTACACAATTAAGCATAATGTACTAATGACAGGTTAGAATTTTTATCGCCTCTTTGCCATCGAGCAGCAAATCCATGTTTAGCAGTAATAAAGAGTTTATTGGTGTTAAAGCCAAAGATTTTCTGACATAGGAAAGATTTTTCCCTTCATAACAAGAGTATTAAATCCTTTGTGTACCAGAGTCTGGAAGTAAGATATGTAAAGTGGTTGTCAGATATTTCTTAGGAAAAAGCCAATTACAGGGTAATTGAGTAAGGGGTGAGAATTACCATTTGACTTCACGTGTAGGGCGTTGGGTTTCCTCCCCCTCCCCAAACATCCGCCCAGGGTCTCGCTGAGCCCTGGCTGGTGGGAGCGTCCCTGCGCTCTGGGCGTCCTTGCACCGTGTCTGTGGTCAAGCACTGGCTGGTCTGTCGCATCCGCCTTGTAACCCCAACAAGGGTAAACGGTAAGCACGAGGCTGCCCTTCCTCCCGGCTGAGGCTTCCTCTGTCTGGCCCTAGATGTTGGGCCTTACTTTCTGTGATCGGGACCAGAGCTCTTGGAAGGGGCTCTACCCTCGGAGGCCGTGCACGACACACCTCCCCCATGTGCGTCCACGCCCACGAGATACTGGGCTGGAAGCAAACACTTCCGGGGCCACATCCCAAGCAAGCGTGTGTGCGCCCATCCCCGGCAATGCTTCGGCCGTCCGCGGGGCCTGGCACCCAACTCTGTTCAGCTAAAGTTCTGCGCCAGGCCCGGCTCACCCTCCTCACGGCCAGTGGCTATTTAGACCATCTTCAGAACACTCTGCTGCCTCGCAGGTGAAGGGTGAGCCGCCTAAAAAGATATCGAGGAATTTAAAGAAACCTCTTCTGGAGGGGGGGGTAAAAAAAAAAAAAAAAATCTTTCGCATCACAAAAAAAGCTCCCGCAGACGGCTCCATCCAGATGAGAGCTTCTCAGGCCGGCACCTGCTCAGAAGATTAGCCGGGTGGTAATGTGTGGCATAATTGCACCATGTGGCTGTCCCCGAAGTGAAAACCTAATTGCCTGACTGGACGATAAGTTTGTGACGCCCTCACCTTGTTAGGGCCTCTCTGATGCAGTTCAAATGCAGTGTGGCCGCAGGTGCGCCTAATTTACCTCGCTGCAGAGCGCGTGGAGTTTAATTGCACAGTGGTTGTTAGGAAAAATTGGTGGGTGGAATATCAAGTGACTTACTGTATGCTGATGGCAGATGGTACTGAGAGGCGCTGTGAGCTAAGTGTATAGGTGAGGGGAGTTAATAAAAGATGTAAATTCCGGCCTAAAATAGTGAGGCCTGGTGGTATGTGAGAAAATTTAATTAAGTGGCCACGATTCTTTTTCCCATCAATTGGATATTCTTCTTCCGCGCGGAAAAGGCGTCCAGGATACGTTGGGAATGCAGCTGGAGGGATGAATCTTGGTCGGTGGGGTCTTTCTACTTTCTGATGTGATAACTGTCGACAAGGAATCTTGACCGTTAAGGCTGAGTTCAAGGAAATCATGTGAAACTTCATAAAACGTTAATAAGCCTCAGGTAGGACAGGGGATATTTGGACAGAACAGAGAGGGGAGTTTTGTTGGTTAACTCTGCCGGACAGGATGCTCAGACACCGGTAGAGAGCATGCATGTCAGCACAGAGACCCCGCCCCCGCCCCGCCCACAGTGGGCGTGGCTTTGTACGCGGAGGCAGAGGGGTGCCGTCTCCCCCGGGGTATGTGCTCCAGCCAGGTCTCCCAGCATCCGTGGGCTCACGTGGTGGGCTAGAACTTACGTTGTGAGCGAGCATGCGGGCATGGAGGGGACAACGTGATGAGAGTTTTGTCACAGCATCTCAGCACCCTGTCAGGACCCCTGAATCTTCATGCCTCAGAGCACAGGGGCTGGGGGTGGGGGGAGTACAAACGGCTGTTGCCTCTGAGCCAGGCTAGCGGCTGCGTCTCCCCGCTCTCCCCCTGAGCCGCGGTTTCATTGTTGTGTCCCCAAATCATCGATTAGTTCCCTAAACACACACATAGACTTTTCACAGACGTTATCGCAGCCCTTAAAGCTCACCCCCAAATCCTTTCTTTTCGGAAGAGTTGCACCCACTGTAATTTTCGAAAATACGCGTTTGGAAGTGTGTCTGGCTGGGCGGTGGCGCCCTCGGGGGTTACGGTTGCCAGATGAAGTTGAGCGCACCCAGTTACGTTTGAGTTATGGGCGAAGAGCAGTTTTTTAGGATCGGTGTGCTTTGGGATGTTCCTGTCCTAAAAAATTACTCGTCGTCTACCGGAAACGCCAATGTAACCAGGCATCCTGTGTTTTTATTTGCTGAAGCTGGCAGCCCCATCTGGGGCGGACAGTTCCCCAGTGCTTAACGTGCAAAGGTCCAGGCAAGAAATGGCCAGTCCGAGTCACAGCTGTTATCATAAAGCTTGGAGACCCATAATGTCAAGACAGATGTAAGTCACTGCTTGTGTGTGTGGACACCTTCTGCGCTGGCCGGCGGAGCCCGGGGCGCCCTTGCCCACGCCGCCGGCGTCGTCTCCCGATGGCGCCCCCTGCAGGCGACGATTCATGGCCATGCTAATCGGGCGCCCCCTGCAGGCAGCGAGCAGCGGGCGGTCGTGGGTAGCCTTCACTACTCCCCGCGCAACGGCGTCTTTCTAAAAGTCTGTGAGTGTGTCTGATAACCCTAACAAATATCCGTTTTTTGTATTTTTGTAGATTCTTTCTAAAGTTTTTCCTCAAGTGCAATCAGAACTGTTTGAAGAATGCAGGCAACCCTCGAGATATGCGGAGATTCCAGGTACTCGTTTCTCAAAGACGCGCGGGCCGTGGTCCGCACTTTTAACGTGAAATTTGAATTCTCTGATGTTGTGATTGTTCAGAAAACAGTCTTTAGTTCTCCAGGGGTTTGGGAGCAAACCAGAATCGGTTCATTTGATAAAAAGATTTAAATCGAGTTGCTTTAAAAACAATCCAGCATCTTTAGTATGCCAGATTCATGGCATCTGTGCATACCTAAATGGCACATTGAAATTGGCTCTGAAAATGGGACCTTGGCTTTGCAAGGTGCACCTCTTAGGGTGGTCACGCCATGCCTGCCCACTGTGTTGGGCTTCCAGACATCTGGAAATTGGAGTTATCAGAGCTGTAGGTTAAGTCGGGTTCCCTTTTACATTCAACCGTGGTAAGTCTTGTAGGTGTGTTTCAGAATGTCCTCAAAGTCCTCTCCGTGTTAGTACGTAAGGTAGCCTGTTTCCTCAGTTGTACCTAGTCGTGTACGACTGGTTCAGGCTTGGAGCCCGTGCTCAAGGTCGTCGTTTTAGGGATGGATGGATGGAGTTTTCACAGGGCAGAGCCATAGTACAGCCTGTTGGGTAAGCATGAGACCTTGGGCCCTCCTCATGAAGCGAGCCTCGCCTGTTTGATGCAGGCCTCTTACAAGTTCCAGAATGTTCTCCCAGCTGTTTCCTTTCCCTCAGGGTTGATCTGTTCTTGCTTCCTTAAGCCCATGCCTGATTGCTAGGCTGTGTTCCTGGGTGCAGGCTAACTCATATTCTGGTTTGCTTCAGAGGACTTCATCTCCAGGAGAGAGGATAGAGAGCTGGATGGGTTATTGCTGAGTCCATATTTTTCTTGCCTTTTGAGTAGTTAGGAGGTTACTTCGGGGTGAAAGGTACACCATATATGATGGATTATCTTGCTGAATTTAATTGTAAAAATATTCTGGGCTGGGACACAGAAGTGCTGTTAGTCCCTACTAACCAGAGAAGAATCTGGCAGCGAGTGGAAATGAATGCTACATTGGATGGCTTACCATCAAACCGCTCAAGGTCATTTTTACAAATTTAACTTACCTTCCAGGCTTTTAGGACATGTGAATTTGTCTTACAGCCAATCAGCCAGTCAGAGAAGGGTCTGTGGGTTGGTTCACAGTCATGCTCTGCAGGTGGGGACAGTGTCTCTTGCAAACATCTGGGCCTGCTCCCACCTTCTTGCACCAGGCTTCATGGTGATACTGGCCCATCTAAGCAGAGCGGAGGTCATGCATTGTCTCGTCATTGGCCACCATGCCATCAGTTGCCAGTGAGCTCACAGTTACTAGAAGGATGGGCTCTGCTCTCTTTAGCTCATCTCCCCGCCTTGCAGAGGGTTTAACTGGACTTAAGAGTGTGTCAGGGCTTACACAATATCTCCAGCTGGCTTCACAAACTCAGCACCTTTCTGTACGTATACTGCAGGGCTGGCCCTGGCCAAGAGACAAAACACAGCTTGTCTGCTTCCTCTGCTGAACTACACGCTTTTCCCTTGGTGACTGACCTATATAGAGATGACAGAGCCAAGACTGTCCTTTTTTTATTTTTATTTTTACCTTGCTTCTTTAACGTATCACGGTCTAAGAGCCTGAGGACGGTCAAGTCTGTGGCTCAGAGTTAGTTACGTGGCCCTTTGCATTGTGCTTAGATGAGGATACAGGTACAGGTGCTTCACAGCCCAGGCGAGGGGTGGCCCTGCATCCTGGGGATGCGGCAGGTGCCCACCCCATGGGTGGTGGCTATCAAGGAGGTGATGACACATCTGACATTGGACGTAGGGACACCGAGCGCGGGACCCACAGTGTTTTAAGGCTCGGGGGTGGGGGGGGCAATATTATGGAGACTCTAGCAGTCTTGTAGAGCCGTCCTGGGAAGGAAGCATCAAGGAAAGTGCCTCATGAGGGAGTTTTGGGGGATGTGGTGGGTGCTGTCCCTGCTTCACAGTTTTCTTGTGGGCCTGAGGTTTTTTTATAAAAACCGTCAATTCCCCACGTATTCATATGTATGTATGTAGTGTTGACCTTTTTTTTTTTTATTATTATTAGTTTTCTTTATTTTTGAGAGGCAGAGAGAGACAGAGCACCTGTGGGGGAGGGGCAGAGAGAGAGAGAGGGAGACACAAAATCCGAAGAAGGCTCCAGGCTCTGAGCCGTCAGCACAGAGCTGGACGTGGGGCTCGAACCCACGAACTGTGAGATCATGACTGAGCCAAAGTCGGATGCTCAATCGACTCAGCCACCCAGGTGCCCGACCTTTTTTTATTCCTTAAAAATGCTACTTATTTTTAAATCTTTGATCACTCACTTTTATTCTTTTTTTTTTTTTTTTAAATAGACTTTTTTTTGAAGAGCAGTGTCGGGCTTTCAGGAAGAATCCACAGAAAGTTCCGAGAATTCCCGGACATCCCCCTGGGCACACCCTCCCTGCCAGTTGGCCCTGTTGTTAATGTCTTGCATTGTGGGGTACATTTGCTACATCGAATGAACCAGGGTTGATGCATTATTAACTAAGGGCCGCTGTAGCTCTGGCTTTCAGTAGTCATTTTACATGGCATGTTTGGGCATGTGCAGACCAGGCAGGGAGGGCACACGTGGGCTGGGAGGCCTCCTGGTCCCTCCTCTCCTGCTCCAGCTGTGTGTGTGTGGGGCTCTGCTGCTCTGGGTGGTGCTGGCCCTCCCCGCTGCCCACACGTGGCAAAGAGCCAGGCTCCCTGCACCCCAGATGCGGGCTTCAGCCGCACGAGCCCTGCTGTGAGGCCCAGACTGGACCAGGGCTCACGCCTTTGCGACTCATGTCGGCTGTCCGGCAAATAATGGACCGCGTGGGCTCACCTCTGTTTAAGGACAATCTTAAGGCTGGGTAGGGAGTCCATTAAAGGATGCTTGTCACAAGCCCACCTGGGAAGGTGTCTGGGGGCTGGGCAGGGGTGACCCCGGCAAGGCCATCTGTCCAGCAGAAGGGGCCATTCCACTGGCACCAGGGTCCTTGCCGTCCCCTGCTGGTGAACTTGAGAAAGCTACTTGCTTTGGATTGACAACACTTTCACCACTGATACTAAGCTTGGTCTTTTCAGATGCAGAAAAGTTCCTTAGCAGACACTGGATGTAATTGTAACATCGACCCAGGGATGTCGGACTGTGGGTAGCCAGTGCTTCTGATTTAGGAAGCCTGTTTTTGGCAACTCTGAATCCGCATAGTGCTCCAAGGGAGGACAGTCTCAAGTGAACTCATTTTAATTCGATAAACTATCCGATCAATATGTGAACAGATCAATCAAAACCGCAGCTTTAAAATGAGCGGCTGGAGGGGTGTTTCTGAAGCTAATGGCTGGAAGAATATTTCTCTGAATTGAACTCACTTGTTAGCATAATAGGAGATGAAACTGTGATTCAAATGGGACAGGTTTTGGAGAGAAGCAATCTTGAGTCCAA